>NC_051386.1:22864190-22878688 GCF_015228065.2 Penaeus monodon | reverse complement strand
TGTGTTTTGTGTGGTGTGGTTTTGGGGTGTGTGTGTGTGTTTTTGTGTGTGTGTGTGTGTGTGTGTGTGTGGGGGGTGGGGTGTTGTGTGGGGTGTATATGTATGTGTGTGTGCATATATACATTACATACTTATATACACATACATTACATACATACATACATACATACATACATACATAATATATATATATAAATATATATATATATATATATATATATATATACATAAAATATGTGTGTGTGTGTGTGTGGTGTGTGTGTGTGTGTGTGTGTACATACATACATATAAAATATATATATATATATATATAATTTTATATATATAATATATATGTGTGTGTGTGTGTGGGGTCGTGGGTGTGTGTGTTTTTATGTGTGTGTGTGTGTGTTTGTGTGTGTTGTGTTTGTTTGTGTGTGTGTGTGGTGTGTGTAGTATAATATATATATATAATATATATATATATATATATATTTATATATTTAACAATACACACACACATACTAACACACACAAAACACACACCCCACACACACACACACACACACACAAAAAAATATATATATATATATATATATAAATATATAAAATATTTATATATATATGTCGGGTGTGTGTGTTTTTTGTTGTTGTTTTTTTTATTATATATGATATATTATATATAATATATATATATATATATATATAAAATATATATATATATGTATATATATATATATATATATAATATTTTTTTTTTTTTTTTTTTTTTTTTTTTTTTTTAACTGTAGATTCATGTTTGAGCCGCCGTGGTCACAGTATGGTACCTAATTGTAGCTTTCATGTTGTGATGCTCTTGGAGTGAGTACGTGGTAGGGTCCCCAGTTCCTTTCCACGGAGAGTGCCCAAGGGAACAACGCGCCGGCCGGTGACTCGAACCCTCGAACTCAGATTGCCGTCGTAACAGTCTTGAGTCCGACGCTCTAACCACTCGGCAAACCGCGGCCTTATATACATATATATATATATATATATATATATATATATATATAATATTAATATTATATATATAAGCATAATAAATATCTGTGATACCCATTTCCCCCAGCTGTAGCAAAGGAGCAGTTCATCTAAAAGCATTGATAATAAGCCACTGCATATACATGAACGGCAAATCTTAATAGCATTATCACAGTATACTCTCAGTGTAATCGCAAGGACGTTATTACGAATCAGTGATGTTTATTAGTTTAGTCCTAAATTCTCTCTCTCTCTCTCTCTCTCTCTCTCTCTCTCTCTCTCTCTCTCTCTCTCTCTCTCTCTCTCTCTCTCTTTCTCACACTCTCTCTCTCTCTCGTACTTACTTGCCCTATATCTCTGACTGCCCATTTATAGCTCTATCAGTAATTGGTATTATTTAATCTAATAGCGAAACCATGTAAAATACAAACCTAGGACTTATAGCTTGTCGGACTATGCTAAAGTACTTTCACCAGTTACAAGATGGATTTTGTACGTTGTATCAGCTACGAAACATATTAAACGTCCATGATGTGATAAAGGCGAAACGAGGCAGGTTTTACGTCACCCAATTAGAATAATTTCCTCCGATCCCTTCACCTCTCCCCTCCCTCCAATCAGGACGCAATAACCAAACGGAATCTCCATAATGAAGTCAATAATATTCAACTTCCGCTTCTCCCGTGAGGGCCAACCACTAATGGAACACACATCGCGAGCACGGCGGCTAAGTAAGTTCTGATTGGGCAAATCATCCTCTTGTTTACATATAATCATGCATGCATATAAAAGCACATGTGCATGGCAGGCGCGCATATTCAATATATGAATATGAAAAAGTAAATGAAAAATGGAGTGTAGAAAAAAAATATTGACAATGATGATGAACACGACGACGATGAAAGAAAAATATGATAATGATAAAATAATAAAACCGATACCGATAATTGAAAGAAAGAAAGAGAGAGAGAGAAAAAATACAACATACTACTAATAATGTTAATAATAATGATAAAGAGGAGGATCTTTAACATCATAATAATAATAATGATAAGAATATTAATGATGATCTATTGACAATTGACAGTGATCAGGATAATAATGACAATGGATATAATGATAATAGTAATAAGATAATAATTATGATGATAACAATAATAATGATAATAATGAAATATCAAAAATAGTAATAATAATGATAATAATGAAATATCAAAAATAGTAATAATAATGATAATAATATTAACAGTAATAATAATAATAATCATTATTATTATTATTTTGTTACGCCGACCGCCTCGTCTCTCTGCCACCAACACAAGGCAGGCTAGCAGACGGCGGTTATCCACAGGGTCGAACACTGAACAGCTCCAAGAGCACCAGCACCCCAGCGTCCCCCAGAACACCACCAGGGAAAACACCAAATGGCGAGGCAGGGCACGAAATAAACAAAAAATGACAGTCTTTCCTTTATTTACACAAGTTATTTACCCGTACACTTTTCTATAGGCACAATACAGGGAGAAACCAGCATGTCACACTGCACGATACAGCTTTATACAGGGCAACACAGTTATCAGGTCACAAAGCCACACGAGGTCTCACAGGAGCAGCACCCACCGCCGTCTCCCTTGGCTTGTTTCTCCGCTCCTCCCTCACAGCCAGTTGCGTCATGTTTGCCCATATCCCTTCCTGTTAACCTCATGCCAGGTCATCCTTTTTCATGTTAACACATGTTTCGCACAGAGACAAAGGACCCACTGGGCGTAGCACTATCCCCCCTATCCAAGCAGACGCCCATCTGCTCTGACATACTAAACCTGAACAAACTACGAAAATTAAATAAAATTAGTCCATCAGGAACAACAAAATTCTTTCATCCGCGCGGCTTTCTTCCTCTCGCTTGTGTTGCTCTTGGTAGGTGTGGGCGGCGGTAGATTGGCATCGGCCCCAGAGGGGTATCTCTTGCCCCAAGACCTGGCTCATGGTCACCATTGACATCTGTTGCTCGGGGGGCCCTCACCGTCCAAATGCTCGCCTCGCTCGGTCAGCGTCTGCCACGTCCCTCATCGCCGCTACTGGGCTATACGTCATCTTTTGCACCATGGCCCCAGGGGAAGCTTCCTGGCCCATGGTAACCGCCCATCCGGTGCGCCAAGTCCTCAAGGAAGTCAGGCACAGCCCCACCAACCAACTCCTCGCTCCCGACGACTCTTTCTGGCGCTCCACTCCTCCATGCCCAGCTGTGCACCAGCTGGCACCTTCAGGGGCCCTTCTTGGAGAATTTAGCTACCAACACTGTAACCTAACCCCTCCCCTGGTCCCAACCAGGCTCCGCCCAACGCTACGCATCAGCAGCTGGCAGGTTTTGAATGGGCTCCACTAGGCCCTCCTTCTCCACGCAGCACTCTTGACAGTCACACCGATAACTAGACTCTGTCCTGGGGCAAGGTGCAGTCGCCTCAGCCGTAATACCTTCTCCAGCCAACCTCTGGAAGAAAGGGCACCATCTTCACCGGTGCCGCACCACTTCCGTCCCATGTTACACACCCTTACTCTGCGTCAGGTATCAAGGCCTACAGGCAGTGCTGTCCATATCGACCGACATAACCGCAAGCCGATTGCCCATTGTCCCTGTCAGGCGGCATGCTCCCATTCTACTGAGGCCTCCACTGCATCATGCTGGTTCACGGCAGCTTACCCAATGTCCGGGCCCGGGAACCGAGGACGGCTGGGTTTGGCCCCCTTCTCCAGACTGTCCGAGTTGTCCGCCTGTACCACTTCCTTAGCTTAGGACATGCCTCGGATGGTGACCATACCTGCACAGTCCTTGCAGCAGCTGCTGGAAGCCAATCAGAATCCCGTCTGGTTGAGAGGACTTGATTCTCCATCCCTCCGACACCGACTACGTCTGTGGGCCCGCTCCTCAACCGCGCCCCAACACAAGTCTTGAAAAGTGCTCAAGCTCCCTTCCTCACTGCTACCTTCCTCCACTTTAGGCTTTTCCGGCCCGAGGTCATGGTGGGGCTGTCGCAGCTGGCCCTAGGCCACTGGTCCTCAGGAAGCCTCGAACTCCCAAGGCCCTCGCCAGCGCCACCTGCAAGTTCCCTCAGGGTGGCATACTTGACGTAAATTTGCAGCTGCTGTCCTGCAAAGCGTCAACAAAGAAATCAGGGCAGGACACGATCATCTCTTTCGCAGCCACAGGTACGACCTCCTTACATCGCCTCCACATCCTAGCGCCAGCTGGGACGTGTCTCGCCACTCTCACGAGTCTCACTTCTTCAGGCGCGCCCGATATACCATCGGCCTGGTGGTGGTGCCCGCAACGGCTTTCTCAAAGCCACGCTGGTGTAAGGCATGTGGGATGGCGGCAGATGGCGCCCTACTTCCACCGCGGGGCCCTTTAGCGCTGTACCAGCTGCAGGGCCTGCTCTTTCCTGGCGTCCCTCCCTGGCAGATGCCAAGCATTTCAAATTGGGCGACATATGCCTCCCAACCACCTTCCGCGTCGACTCAGCTGCTTACGCCGCACAAGAATGTCTGGAAGCCTGAGGGCTCCGGGTGAAGAACCGTGCCGTGAACAACACACCTGGGGGGGAGGAAGGGGGTGAGGAGGCAACTAGGCGGGTTGACCTGGGTTCCGATTGTTTGCCGCCACCTATACCCAAGGGATTCGATCGGTTTCCCGCCTTCCTGCCAGGCGACCACTGGCTCCGACAACGACGCTGCGAGGCCCGGGATTTCCCTGCGACGGACCCCAGGCAACCTCAGCAAAATCTGACAAACTCTGGCATCTGTTGCCAGAAACCTCGTCTGCCTTCCTCCTTCTTGCAAAGTTACTCCATCGTGACGCCCGCCTTTCACTTTCACTTCCTCCCTCAGGCCTGTGAAGCCTCGCCTTCAGAGTCTGCACCTCCTCCATCAATTTCACTCTTCACGCTATTCTCAGGCCTTGTTGGCGCACTGCTTAGTTTTCCATCTCACAGATGCAAGATTTCTCTTGTAGCACCTCAACAAGGCGGCAGACTGTTCTCTGCCTTCTTGCCTGCATCTCGCGATATGGTGCGCTGCTCGCGGCCTCTGTGCCTGCTCTTCTGCCCTTTGTGCACCATTTCCTCCCTCTACTGGCCAGCATGCAGTGATCAGGTCCATCTGGCTCGGCTTCACCTCACTTCCTGCCTGCCTCAGCCATAGCCTCCTCTCCCTCATGGCTGCCGGACCTCTTTGGACGACATGATAATCGGCGCGTTCTCACTGATCAAATATCATCAATCCCACTCCTACACATTTGTTACGGCCAACCGCCTCGTCTCTCTGCCACCACACAAGGCGGCTAGCAGACGGCGTGTTATCCGACAGGGTTCTTGAACACTGGAAACGCTCCAAGAGGCACCGAGCACCACAGCGTCCCAGACACCACCAGGAGAACACCAAGTGGAGGCGGCAACGAATAAACAAAAAATGGACATCTTTCCTTTATTTACACAAGTATTTTACCCTTACACTTTTCTATAGGCCAATACAGGGGGAAACCAGCCATGTCCACTGCCGATACAGCTTATAACAGCCACACAAAGTTATCAGGTCACAAAGGCACACTGAGGTCTTCACAGTATCGGCACCCAACCGCGTCCTCCTTGGCTTGTTCCTTCCCGCTCCTCCGCTCATCAGCCAGTTTGGTCATGATTGCCCAGGTCCCTTCATGTTAACACCATGCCCAGGTCATCCTTTTCATGTTAACACATGTTTCGCACAGAGTCAAAGACCCACTGGCGTAGCATTATTATTATTATTATTATTATTATTATTGCTATAATGATAATAACAATAATAATAACAGTAAGAATAAGAATAAGAATAAGAATATTGATCATTATAAGAATGATGGAAATAATGATAACAATATCAGTAATTATGAAGAAATTATAATAAAGAGTATAACAATAATAATAATAATGATGATATAACATTAACAATAAAAATGATAGTAATGATATTATTGATAATAATGAAAATATCGATGATGATATTAGTAATGATGATGATAATAATAACTATAATAATGATAATGATAATGATAATAACAAGAAAAAGCTACTCTACTACTACTACTACTACTAGTAATAACAATAATGATAATAACAACAATAATGGTGATAATGATAATAATGATAAGATAATTAAAAAATCATGATAATGATGACAATAAAAATTGTAATAATAATAATGATGATGAAAACAAACTGATGATGATAATAATAATAATAATCATAATATTAATGAAAATCATAATAATGAAAAAATGAAAACCATAACAATGATAATAATAATAATAATAATAATAATAATGATAATGAGAAAACCGATAAAACTGATAACATTTATAATATTGGTGATAATAACGTTAATTGATAATGTTAATAACAATAATAATAATAACAATGATAATGATTAAAATATTACCAATGTTATTTTTTATTATTATTATTATTGTTATTATTATTATTATTATTATTATATTATTATCATTATTATTATCATTTCTTATTATTTATTATTAGCATCATTATAATTATCATTATTATATCATTATTATAAGAATAAAGACTCAGAGCCCATTATATAAAATACTACCATTTACCACAAGGAGGCAATAAAAATAGAATATATGATATAATGACTAATAATAATGATAATGATAATAATTAATAATAATAATGAATCATAATAATAATAAGAATATAATATTAATATAATGATAATAACAATAATAATAACAATAATATAATAATAACAATAATAATATTTCACCCAATAACAATAGCAACGACAACACAAACGACAGCATCCGCAAAGTCACACAATCTTGCTCCTTTATACTCCGTGTGGTGACTAATCATCATCATTATCATTATTGGTAGGACCATTATCATAATAATAATAGTAGTATAACTGTTTACATCGTTATCATTATTATTATTATTGTTGGTTTGTCATGTAAAAGGATAAGTCCGATATGCGAAGCTTAGCCTCGCCAGGGCTATGCCATGAGGGAGTCCCGGCCCCGTTCGACCTTATGCTGACTCGCTTGACGTGTATCAGCTGCTGCTGACTCGGCTGAACCTAGTCCGTGCCCGCCGTGGTGCCACCACAGCAGGAAACCTCCGGGCGAGAGTTGCTACTTCTCGCGCGTGGGCGGGGCGCGTACCGCCGACCTCGGATGAGAGGCCGACACTTTACCAACTGTACTAGCCCGAGTCTGTCAGTAGACAATTGTAGTATTTTGTGTTTTCTTATCATTTTTCTTATCATTAAATTTCATCGTTCTTCTTCTTATTAATATTATTTCCCTTATCGTCATTGTTTATACATTATTAATGTCCATCATGAATACTAAGTACTATTATTTAATATTATCATTATTATCTTTACTATTATTTATTTGTGGGCTTATCATTATTATTATTTATTTATCTTATCATAATTTATTGTTTATAACTATCACTGTCATTTATGTCATTCCATTACTGTTATTTTTTTACTATTAGTATAAAAGTATTAGTATTACATATTATTTCCAGTAATAAATCTGTGTTATCATTATAATAATTGTAATTATAACCTGTTGCAAAAAAAAAAACCCCCAAAGGGGGGGAAAAAAAACCCAAAAAAGTTTTAAAAAAAATTTTTTTCCCAAGGGGCCCCACAAAGGGGCCAAAAAAAAAAAAAAAAAAAGGGGAAAAAAAAAAAATTTTTTTTTTTTCCCCCTTTTCAAGCCACCCCCCCGGCCCACCCCCCCCCAAAAAAAAAAAAAAAAAAAAAAAAAAAAAAAAAAAAACCCCCCCGTCCCCTTTTGGCCCCTTTTTTTTCCCCCTCCCCCCCGCTCCCCCCGCCCAAAAAAGGGCTCCGGGCCCCCCCTCCCTTCCCAAAAACCCCAGCCCGTCACCCTTTTCTTCCCTTTTTTGACCGGCCCCCCCCCTCACACCCCCCTTTTTTGGCCCCTTCCCCCCCCTTTCCCCCAAAAAAACCCCCCTTTTAAAAAAATTTTCCCGGAAAAAACTTTTCTTTATCCGCCCTTTTTCCTCCCCCCGGGGTTTTTGGGGGGGGACAAAATTTGGCCCCCCCAGGGGGTTCTCTTCCCCCCCTCCAGGCCCCCCTTTCTCTTTGATCCCTCCCGCCAAAGTTTTCCCTTCCTCGGTCGCCCCCCCACCCCTTTTAAACCCCTTTTCCCCCCCGGAAATTTTTCCCCCAAAACCCCCCTCCCTCTCAAAACCCAAACCCCCCCCAAAATTTCCCTCGCTCCCCGGGCTTTTTCCCTCCCTTCCTCCAATTCCCACGGAAAAAGGGACCTTCTCCTTTAAAAATTTCCCCCTTAAAAACCCCCCCCTTTTTCCAAAAAGGGCCCCCCCCTCCCAACCCGCTTTAAGGGCTCCCTGGCCCTTCTCCCCTCACCCCTTGCCCCCCAGGCTCCTTCCGGGGGGCCCGGTGGGGGCCCGGGTAACTTTTTCCCCCCCGGGGGAACCCCAACCCCTTTTCCCTCCCCCCCGGCTTCCCCCCCGGGTTTGCCAATTTTTCCCTGGTCTTCCCCTGCCATTTCCTTTCCCCCCCCACGTGAAATCCCTTCCCGGGGGCCCTTTTTTTCCCCCCCTCCTGGGGGGCGCTTCCCCCCCCCCGGGGGCGGGTTTTTCCCCCCCCATTCCCGTTTTTCCCCTTCCCAAACCCTTTACCTTCCCTGGGGGGACCATCCCCCCCGCCTCCCCTTTTTAACTCAAACCCCCGGGGTTGGGGTGTTTCCCAATCCCAAAGCTCGCCCCTTTCCCCCCCCCCCCTTTGGGCCCAACCCCTTCCCTTTTCCATTTTGTTTCCCCCGGGGGATTCCCCCCCTTTTCCCCGGGGTTTTTTTCCCCCCTCCCCCCCCCAGCGCCACCCACCCTGGGGTTTCCTCCCCGCTAATTTGGGGGCCGGGCCCCAAAAGGTAAAAAAAAATCCCCCCAGGCCTTTCCTTTTCCGCCACTCCCCCCCTTACCCCCCCCCCCCCGGGGGCATTTCCCCCCCCGTCCCTCCCCTCTTCCCCCCCGTTCCTCCCCTTTGGGGGTTTAAAGGCTTTAAACCCCGCTGGAAACCTTTAGGCGGGTCCAAAATTCCCCCCCCGGGGGGCCCCTTCCTTCCGGGGGCCCCTTTTTGGCCCCCCCAATCCAAATTAATTGGGCGGCAGCCCCCGCCCCTTCCCGTACTCAGCTGGCTTCCCCAAAAAAGGGGGGAGGGGGGGGAAAGGGGGGGGGAACACCAAAAAAGGGGGGGGGGGGGGAGGAACAGGGGGGCCTTTTTTTCCCCCCCCCAACCCGGGCCCCCCCCGGGGGCAGGCTCCGACCACGCTGCGAGGCCCGGGGATTTTGCGACGGCCCCCAGGCAACCTCAGCAAATTGACAGGCATCTTTTTGCCAGAACCCTCGCCTTCCTTTGCAACGTTACTACCTCGTGACGCCGCCTTTTCCCATTTTCACTTCCTCCCTCAGGCCGTGAACCTCGCCCTTAGAGTCGCACCTCCCCATCAATTTTACTCTTCACGCTTTGCAGGCCTTGTTGGCGCATGCTGATTTTCCCTTTCACAGAACAAGATTGCTTGTTCACTAAAAGGCGGCAGAAAAAGTTCCTCTCCTTCCTTGCCGCATCTCGACGGATGGTGCGCCCTCGCGTGCCCTTCTGCCTTCTTCTGCCCTTTGTCCATTTCCTCCCTCATACTGGCCAGCATGGAGTGATCCGGTCCATCTGGCTCGGCTTCAACTCACTGGCCTGCCTCAGCCTGCCTCCTCTCCCCCATGGCTGCCGCCATCTTTTGGGCGACATGATAAAACGGCGGTTCACTGATCAAATATCACAAAACCCATCCTGACACCATTTGTTACGCCAACCGCTGTTCTCTGCCCCCCAAAACAAAAGGCAGGCTAGGCGACGGGTTTATCCCCCAGGGTCGTGAACACTAAAAAGCTCCAAAGGGACCGAGCCCCACAGCCCTCCCGAACACCACCCGGGAAAAACCAAGTGGCGAGCAGGGGACAAAAAACAAAAAAAAGACAGTCTTTCCCTTTTTTTACACAAGATTTCCCGTACACTTTTTTTAGGCACAATACAGGGGGGGAAAACCCGCATGTCACATGCCGATACATTATAACAGGGCAACACAAAGTTTTTTCAGGTCACAAAAAGGCACAAGAGTTTCACAGGAGCAGCACCCCCCCGCGTCCCCTTGGGTTGTTCCCCCCGCTCCCCCCCTCCAACAGCCAGTTTGGGCATGATTTCCGGTCCCTTATGTTAACACATGCCCGGGTCATTTTTCATGTTAAAAACAGTTTCGCACAGAGTCAAAGACCCACTGGCGTAGCATTATTATTATTATTATTATTATTATTATTGCTATAATGATAATAACAATAATAATAACAGTAAGAATAAGAATAAGAATAAGAATATTGATCATTATAAGAATGATGGAAATAATGATAACAATATCAGTAATTATGAAGAAATTATAATAAAGAGTATAACAATAATAATAATAATGATGATGATAATAATGATAATAACAATGATAATGATAATGATATAATATTAACAATAGCAATAGGAGTAATAATGATAATGAAAATATCGAAAATAATATCAATAATGATAATAAAAAGAAAAGAAATCTACTACTACTACTATACTAGTAAAACAAATGATTTAAAAAAAAAAATGGGGATAATGATAATAATGATAAAATAAATTAAAAAACATGATTGATACAAAAAAATTTAAAATAATAATATGATGAAAACAAATGAGATGTAATAAAGTAATAATCATAATATTAATGAAAATCATAATAATGAAAAAATGAAAACCATAACAATGACAACAATAATAATAATAACAAGAAAGGCTGCATACTAATCACAATATGCATAATTCTATTAATAATGATGTTAGTGATAATGATAATAATCATGATAATAAAGAATAATAGTATTAATGATACTACTACTACTACTATTACTAATGATAATAATAATAATAATAATAATAATAAAAATAGGGAAAAAAGATAAAAACTGATAACATTTTTTTATGGTGATAATAACGTTAATTGATAATGTAAAACAAATAAAATAATAACAATGATAAGTTAA
This sequence comes from Penaeus monodon, assembly GCF_015228065.2. NCBI lineage: Eukaryota > Metazoa > Arthropoda > Malacostraca > Decapoda > Penaeidae > Penaeus > Penaeus monodon. The sequence goes on along the minus strand of NC_051386.1, from coordinate 22,867,517 downwards.
AATTTACCAATGTTATTTTTTCCTTTTTATTATTATTTTATTATTATTATTTTTATATTATTATCATTATTATTATCTTTTTCTTATTATCATTTTTATTTCATATTATAATTATCATTATTATAATCATTATTAAAAATAAGAATAAGAATCCATTAATAAAATACTAACCCCTTACCACAAGGACAATAAAAGATAATAATATGATAATAATAAAATAATAAAGTAATATAATAATAATAATAATAATAATAATAATAAAATAATAATAATAATATTAAAAAAATATAATAAAAATAATAATAACAATAAAAATAATAATAACAATAATAATTAATAATAAAAATAATTAAAAAATATAAATTTTAAAAAATAAATAAAAAAAAATAACAAATAATAATTTTTCCCAAAAACAATAGCAAAGACAAACCAAGACAGCATCCGCAAAGTCACCAGTCTTGCTCTTTTATAATCCGTGTGGTGACTAATCATCATCATTATCATTATTGGTAGGACCATTATCATAATAATAATAGTAGTAATAACTGTTATCGTTATCATTATTATTATTATTGTTGGTTTTGTCAGTAACAAGGATAAGTCCGATATGCGAAGCTTAGCCTCGCCCGGGCTATGCCATGAGGGGAGCCCGGCCTGTGTCGACTTATGCTGACTCGCTGACGTGTATCAGCTGCTGCTGACTCGGCTGAACCTAGTCCTTGCCCGCCGTGGTGCCCAGCCACAGCAGTAACCTCCAGGCGAGAGTTGCAACTTCTCGCGCCTGGGCGGGGCGCGAACCGCCGACCCCTCGGATGAGAGGCCGACACGTTACCACTGTACTAGCCCGTAGGCTTGTCAGTAACAATTGTAGTATTTTGTTTTTCTTATCATTTTTCTTATCATTATAATTATCATCGTTCTTCTTCTTATTATTATTATTCCCCTTATCGTCATTGTTATCATTATTATGATCATCATGAATACTAATACTATTATTAATATTATCATTATTATCATTACTATTATTATTGCTATCATTATTATTATTTATTTATCTTATCATAATTATTGTTATAACTATCACTGTCATTTATGTCATTCTCATTACTGTTATTTTTACTATTAGTAATAAAAGTATTAGTATTAGCATCATTATTTCCAGTAATATAATCTTTGTTATCATTATAATAATTGTAATTATAACTGTTGCTATTATTGTTAATATCATTATTATCAACTTAACTTATTATTAACTAAATCATTATTATTATCATCATCATTATTATCTTTTATTATTATTATTATTATTATTATTATTATTATTATTATTACTATTATTATTATCATTATCATTATCATTATCATCGTCATCATCATCATCACCATTATCATTAATATTGTTATTATTGTTGTTGTTGTTGTTGTTGTTGTTATTATTATCATTTCTATTATTATTATCATAACTATGGTGATGATGATGATGATTGTTATTATTTTTAAAATTATTATTATTATTATTATTATTATTATTATTATTATTATTATTATTATTATTATTATTATTATTATTATTATCTTTATTATTATTATTATCATTATTGTCGACATCACCATTATCATCAAAATTATGATCGACGTTATTTTTATTATTATTATTGTTATTATTATTATTATTATTATTACTATTACTATTATTATTATTATTATTATCATTATTGTTATTATTATTATTATTATTATTATTATTATTATTATTATTATTATTATTATTATTATTATTATTATTATTATCATTATTATTATTATCATTATTATTATTATTATTGTCGTTACCATTATCATCACTTTTATTAGAATTATTGTTGTTATTGATGATAATGATATTATTATTATTATTATCTTACAATAGAAGTTTTATCTTAGCAAATATCTCTTTGTTCTGTGAAACACACTCATTTACTGTATTCCTTAAACACGTTTCCTTCCATAATTCACTTCGTAACGTCGAAACCATTAGCAATGATGTATTGAGGATCCTGGAATCCTTAGCCTTTGTTAGAAACATGAAAGAGTCGAGCATAGTTTCATGCGCCACACAGCAGACAGGTTTTCAATAAACGAATAAGTGCCAAGGAGCTCTATGTCGGCTATCAATTTCATTTATTCTTGTCGATACTTTGAGGATGGTGACTTCAGCATCAATAGTAGTAATAAAAGTAGTAGTGGTATCATCAATAGTAGAGGTAGTAAAATCAGCATATCGTTCATTATATACATTGCATGTGTGTGCGGTTGCCTTTGAGATCTCATTGATGTTTGAGCAAAAGGGTTAGGATTTAATGACTTTGAAAGGCGTTTTTGATCATGCCAGCGGGGTATGACCAAACCGACTTTTATGTACTTTTGTTAGTATTGTATCATTTTCATGTCCTATTTATTTGGTCAAAGTTCTTTTGATTTCCAATTGAAATACCCCCATAATACTAAACCGGCACCTTCAGTAACCCAACTACTGAAAACATACTATCAAATATCAACGGTTCATTTAGGACTCATTCTTAAATTACCAAGTTCGCTATCGGTAGGGGCAAGAGAGAAGCGCTACAGACCTCTCATTAAAGGAGCCTGACCCCTTTACTATTACAAATGTTCATCCCTTTCTGAAAATCTGTCTTTTGAGGTCCCGTGTTGTATTAGAAAAATAAGCGAATAAATAATGCACACACAACCATATATACATATATCTACACATACATATATATGTGTGTGTATGTGTGTGTGTGCGTGTGTGTTAATATATATGTATATATATATATGGGTAGGTGCTTCACGCACAAGGTGATGTGAAGCACCTTCTCGCTTGCAGCTTCCACCACTTGCTAGCCCAGTGCGAAAATAGGAGCAGCTTTTGCATAAGTCTCCCCTGCCAGGTCACAGCCTCTCCATCATCAAGACTTCTGCAGCGCCTCCTCGTGACCACCCATGGGTAACTGGGCACCTTGCGGTCCCAGACTAAACTGTGGGGGATCTCGGAGTAGTGACTACCTTGTGGGTCCACTTTAAAACTCCCCGTCCCTCCGGTGGCCATCCTAAGGTGTTTCACCTGGACAGACTTAGGGAGGAGGAGTGTGCCCGTGGGTTCACCATGGCAGTCTCTGACCGATTCACAGAACTCGACAACCTGACGGACCCAGTTGCTCTGTGGGAGCTCTTCAAGCACGTAACACTCGAAGCAGCTCAGGAGTCCATTGGCATACGCCCAAAGGCAGAGCAGAATGCCATCTCCCTGGAGACATTAGAGGGCACTGAAGTGTGTCGCAAGGCTCG
>NC_051386.1:22851690-22856690 GCF_015228065.2 Penaeus monodon | reverse complement strand
AAACTGTCAGAGGAATTTAAAAAGTTCAAGGTAGTGGCAGTAAAGCGTTTTAAGAAGAAAGTTGATGGTGTGGAACAATCAACATCAGCTCTTCTTCTAAATTTTGAAACACTAGTCCAACCCTATGCGGTGCTACCACTGCCAGGGTTATGGGTATGGAACCAACTCTTGCCGTTTTAAAAAAATGGAGTACCAAGAGTATGTGTTAAATATGGTATAACAGGTCATCAAGATAATAACTACTGTCCAGGTCCAGTATGCTGTTACCACCACAAAAAAAAGCCTGTGAAGCTTCTTCAAAGCAATGTATAAGATACAAGTTTAAAAATGAAGTATTTGTAATAACGTGTAAGGAAAAAGTTGTTTTTTCAGAGACAAAGCCAAAGTGTCGTGTCCATGTGCTGTTTGCACAGCCGGGTAAGTCCTTTGCATTGGTTCTAGCCTAACCTCCCTCCTGTCATCAATATCCTCCAATACTTCTTACACCACTTATTCTGCAACAGTTCGATCTCAGTTCTGAAAGGAAGTTTCAGATAATAAAAGTGCCTCTGGTAACTTGTACCACCAGAAACAGTAGGAGTGAGGGGTCTATTAAGTGGCAGCTCTAGCTGTCATCACATCTACAGGGGCCTGCGCTGCTGGACAGAATGCCCCTGAACCAAAGGCTCAGGTCTGCCCTTTGCCCAAGCAAAGCAATCCTGAACCTGTCCCCCCCTAACGGAAGCCGCCTTGCCACGGTGGAGGAGCTTGAGGTCCTAATGATCTGGTGAGCTGGAACAGAGGGCTACCCATACTGGAGGGGTCACCTGTGAGGGATGAGACAAAATGGCTTCCTGGTGCACTAAGGCGTGCGTGGCATCCTGTATTACCACCCCCCTAACGGAAGCCGCCTTGCCGCGGTGGGGGGGCTTGAGGTCCCAATGATCTGGTGAGCCGGACCAGAGGGGTACCCATACTGGAGGGGTCACCAGTAAGGGATGAGACAAAATGGCTTCCTGGTGCACCAAGGCCTATGAGAGGGGATGGTGTACCCACCCCTGGTTCATTCCATCTTGGACCAGGGAGAACTCTCCCACGTGTGTTTGCCGTGCATGGCATCCCGTATTACCAGGAGACAGGAGTCCTGGAGGTTGAGCGATGCTGCACGCTGCGCCCTGCAGCTAGCAACACACCTCTTTGGTCCTTTATTCTGGTTAGACGGGTGGCTTGATCAAGGCCCGGTCAAGTCAATCGGCTGGTCAAATATGGCTAGGGTCAAGCAGGCACTATTCAGTCGGTAGTGCATAGGTCCCGCGACTGCCATCAGTACTGTGATAGTGGCTGCGTATATTTCCTCATTACCCCTGTGGCTGTTGGAAGATTTTGAACCCCAACTGTGGTGACATCCTGTGGATGTCACCACATCCACAGGAGTATCTGCTGCTAGGCAGAATGCTCCTGAAGTAAAGGCTCAGGCACGCCCTTTGCCCAAGCAAAGGAATCCTGAACCTGTCCAAAAGACTCCAGCTGCAACAACATCCACAGGGGCCTCCGCTGCTAGAAAGAATGCCCCTGAAGCAAAGGCTCAGGCCCGTCCTTTGCCTAGGCAAAGAAATCCTGAACCTGTCCAAGGGAAACCTGTGGAAACTTGTTCCACAGGTAAACAAATATTAAAAAGGTACTCCCAGGATCCTGGAAAGGGACAACCTAAAGGTGTGAGGCAAACCTTGACCACAGGTGCTGCCAAACACCTTATGAAGAATATTTAAGACTGGATACCTAATCCAATGGAACTGTCAGGGAATCATGCAAATGGAAGAACTGCAACTTGATAGCTTCATGTAACCCAGTTTGTGTATGCCTACAAGAGATTATGACCAGGGAAAATCATCCAATTTCCCTGAGAGGATTCCAAATTCAAGCCCATTATGGGACTTTTGACAATGGACCTCATGGAGGAGTAGCAGTAATGGTACGTCAGGATATTCCTTTCCAGGCCATCCACCTGCAGACAACACTGCAGGTGAAGGCTGTGAGAATAGGCTTGACACGACCTTACACTGTTGCATCTATCTACCTTCCTCCACATAATCTCAACATAAATGATTTGGAAGATCTACTTGGGCAGTTGCCACATCCATTTCTACTCTTGGGAGATTTCAATGGTCTGCATCACCTCTGGGGAGACACTTTGTGCAACCCTCGAGGAAGGGCCTTGGAGTCCTTGCTCCTAAGAGTAGATGCAGTTTTATTGAACAGCGACACTCCCACACATTTCCAAATTCAAACTGGAACATTCTCCAATATAGACCTGTCAATTGTCTCACCTGATTCACAGATGAATTTCACTTGGCAGGTTATGGAAGACTTACATGGAAGCGACCATTTTCCAATACTTCTGGAGGAGGTGAATGGTATTCCAGCCAATGGAGTGCAGAGATGGCGACTTGAACATGCGGACTGGAATCTTTTTAGATCAACTGCAGTATTGCATTGATTTGTGAATGATTTCCAGTGTGTTCAAGATGCTGTTAATCACTTCACATCACGAATTCACCTTGCAGCAGAAGCATCCATTCCGAAAAGTAGCGGGCATTACCGTCGACCTCCAGTACCATGGTGGTCTGATGAATGCCAACAAGCTGTCAGAGCAAGAAAAGCTGCATTAAGGCAATTGAAACGACGCCCCAGTGATGTAACCTTGATCCATTACAAAAAGACCCGAGCCAAGGCTAGGCGAGTGCTAAAGGAGGCCAGACGGAGGTCATGGAGAGAGTATGTCTCCTTGATTAACTCTGGGACCCCCTTAGCATGGGTATGGGACAAGGTGCGTAAGATCGCTGGAAAGAGCACATCACTGTCACCACCTGCTTTGAAGATTGATGGCATAATCATCACAGATAAAAAAGATGTTGCAAATGAGCTAGCTAAATCCATGGCAGAGATCTCCTCTGGAGCATCTTACACTGCCCGATTCTCCACTCTTCGGGCTGAACAAGAACGACACCCAGTGTCGTTCTTCAGTAGGACTGCAGCAGAACTTCCATACAACTTGCCATTTTTGAGCAAGGAGATGGACTCTGCTTTGCAGCTCTGCCGTAAGACTCCCCCAGGAAGTGACGATATTCCATACCAAATGATATCTCACTTACCAGAAAGCTCCCAGAAGTTCTTGTTGGACCTATTCAATAGGGTATATAGGGAGGGTACAGTGCCATCCACATGGAAAGAGTCTATAATCATTCCTATCCTTAAACCTGGCAAGGATGCTTCCACACCAGGAAATTACAGATCAATTTCCCTCACCAGCTGCATCTGCAAGCTGATGGAGAAAATGGTAAACTTCAGGTTGACATGGCTGCTAGAAAAGGAAAACGTGCTGACTCCATATCAATATGGGTTTAGAAGATTGAGATCGACCACAGATGCACTTGTAAGGATGGAAACTGCTATACAGAATTCCTTCGCACAGTGACGTCACATGTTAGCAGTCTTCTTTGACCTTGAAAAGGTTTATGATACTACTTGGAAGCATGGCACACTCAAGAAGTTGTATGACATTGGTTTAAGAGGAGCATTACCTACCTTCATACAAAGCTTCCTTGCTAACAGGAAATTTAGAGTTCGGGTGGGAAACAGTTTCTCTAACCTGGAAGATCAGCTGGTCGCACAAGGGAGTGTCTTAAGTGTGACCCTGTTTGCCATTGCTATAAATGACATTGTATAGGTTGTTCCAAGTTCTGTCTCATGTAATCTGTATGTGGATGACTTTACACTGTACTGCTCAGGAGGAAGCTTACAGGATGTGCAAGGACACATGCAGGCTGCAATAAATCAGGTTGTACAGTGGACAACATATCATGGGTTCAAATTTTCCCCAAGTAAGACCATGGCTATACATTTCCACAAACGAGGAAAATTCCATCCTTCCCTCTATTTAGGAGCAAACCCACTGCAATTTGTCCAAGAGGTGAAGTACTTAGGTCTAATTTTTGACTCAAGGCTTACATGGGTGCCTCACATCAAACAGTTGAAAGTAAAGGCTACAAAAGCACTTAGTATTTTGCGAGTTCTTTCACATCTATCTTGGGGTGCAGACCGCACAACGCTTCTGCGGCTTTACCGAGCGCTTATTCGTAGTAAGCTTGATTATGGATGTGAAGCTTATTCATCTGCAACTCCCACTGTTCTACGGATGTTAGACTTGGTTCATAATGAAGCTCTCAGAATCTGTACTGGGGCTTTCAGGTCTTCACCTGTGGAGTCCCTGTATGCTGAGAGTGGAGAACCACCTCTTTCATTACACCGAGAATACATGAACCTGATTTACTACACGAGACTACAAAGGATTCCAGGATCTCCTACATCCAGATTGGTTTTCAACCCCCTTGAGGATAGCCGATCCTATGGTAGGAGAATGAGGAATCTTGTGGAAGATCTTAATTTAAATCTCTCTAAGGTTCTGGCTGTTGGAATTCCCCAATTTCCGCCTTGGACTAATCAAGTCGAGCTGGATTTGGTCGGAATTGGGAAAGGGGAGAGATCCGAAGCAGAAGTCCGAGAGAAATTTCTTCAGCACATTTCTAAATACCGGGGATCAGATGCAATTTATACAGATGGTTCGAAATCTGAAAATGGCGTGGGTTTTGCAGCAGTAAGCAGAAGGAAGACTGCATCTGGCAGTCTTTCTCTAGCAGCCTCGATCTTCACTGCAGAGTTACATGCCATCCTTACAGCAGTTAAGATGACTAGAGATCTTACGAACCATTCTGTTGTAATATATTGTGATTCTCGTAGTGCCTTGCAAGCAATCAAGAGCTTAAACTCATCACATCCATTAGTGAGGGAGGTTCAAGATTGGCTTGCACTGATGTCAACACGTAAAAAGATAACTCTATGTTGGGTGCCAGCGCATGTTGGTATCAGTGGGAATGAACGAGCTGATCGGAAGGCCAAGGCAGCTGCCGCTCAGCCTTGTGATGCTCGTTATCCTCTCCCACACACCGACCTGAAACCCAGCA
>NC_051386.1:22831473-22837936 GCF_015228065.2 Penaeus monodon | reverse complement strand
AACCCAGCATAAGGAGCTGTCTTCGTAATAAATGGAAGGAACAATGGAGGCATACCTCCAGAAACAAACTGCGAGAGATTAGAGATGACTTTGGCAGTTGGGTGACTAGCATACACCCTAACCGAAAAGTGGAAGTTGCATTAACAAGACTAAGAATCGGGCACACAAGACTGACTCATGGGCCGATGATGGCTAAAAGTGAAGCACTTTGTGAAGGATGCCAAGAGCCATTAAGGATCGCACATGTAGTGGAAAGATGTGCAACAGTCTCAGACCAAAGACGTATGTACTTGTCTCCCCCATATACACTGAAAAATGTATTGGGGGAGGATTGTGACATAGAGGGCCTTATTAGTTTCCTTAGGGAGACTAATATTTTCAATAAAATTTAATTATGCATAATGTTTATGCAATGATTTTATGCACTTAGTGCATAATGTTTATGCTTTGTTTTTAATTTATTTATTGTTATTTGTAAGATATTTATTGATAGATTTTTAAAGTTTTAAACATTTTAATATTTCTAGTTAACAAGGTATTCGCCGCTAATGACAGCTGTTGACGCGGCAGATAATTTTAAATAATCAATCAATCCTGGAGGTTGAGCGATGCTGCACACTGCGCCCTGCAGCTAGCAACACACCTCTTTGGTCCTTTATTCTGGTTAGACGGGTGGCTTGATCAAGGCCCGGTCAAGTCAATCGGCTGGTCAAATATGGCTAGGGTCAAGCAGGCACTATTCAGTCGGTAGCCCATAGGTCCCGCGACTGCCATCAGTACTGTAATAGTGGCTGCGTATATTTCCTCATTACCCCTGTGACTGTTGGGAGATTTTGAGCCCCAACTATAGCTTCCCCTCGTTGGACTCCATGGTGGGTGGGGGGGTGAGGAAATGAATTCAAATTTGTATGAGTACTACAACTTTACAAAGATCTAGCTCTCTCCCTGACGACCTACTCAATCCCTCGACCATTCCCTCTGGAACATCACACCTTATCACTCTGGAACCTTTCCAGCTTTCAAAGGGCAAGAATGGGAATCATAATGGTTCCCGGGCTCCCAAACCAGGTAAGAAGGGGAAAAGTCCTCCTCAATCTACTAAGGAGATCTTACCTGGTAAATATGAAAGCATTTCATATAGTAAGTACCTACTAGTGAAGACCATTGATGGTGTATCAATCATGGATCTTGACATTTTCGAAGTACATCGGAAAATTGTTGAAGTATGTCAACGTGATCCTCGCATCACCCCACAGCGAGATGGTAGCCTGATAGTTGAGGTTTCGTCACCAGACGAGAGTGACCGTCTGCGTGCGACATATGCGACATTCCTGGGGCTCAAGTTTTATGTTCTCCTCACAAAACCCTCAATCAGTGTAAGGGAATTGTCTTTTCTCAAGTCCTGATGAGGTATTCTGAGGAGAAACTGTTAGAGGAACTAGAGAATTTATGGTTTGGAACAGTCGATACCAGCTCTTCTTCTAACTTTTAACACATTAGTCCTTCCAGAATCGGTTAAGTTAGCATGGTACCACCTCAAGGTAAAGCCATATGTGCCCAACCCTATGCAGTGCTTCCACTACCAGGGTTATGGGCATGGAGCCAACTCTTGCCGTTTTAAAGAAAATGGACAACCAAGAGTATGTGTAATGTGTGGTACAACAGGTCATCAAGGAGATGACAACTGTCCAGGTCCAATATGCTGTTAGCACTGCAAAGAAGCTCATGAAGCTTCTTCAAAGCAATGTAAAAGGTACAAATTTGAAAAGGAAGTATTGGTAATAAGGAGCAAGGAGAAAGTTAGTTTTCCAGAGGCAAAGCGACGTGCCCGTGTGCTGTTTGCACAGCCAGGTAGGTCCTTTGCTTCGGTTCTAGCCCATCCTCCTTCCCACTATCCCTTGCCCTCCAATGCTTCTTACAACAGACACTCTGCCACTTCCTTTAACCCTCAGTCCCAAATTGCTGACACTGCCTCTGGCGAGTTGTTCCACCAGAAACGGAGTAGGAGTGAGGGGTCTATAGAGGAGACTCCTCCTCCCAAAGTAAGGTCTTTGGAGCCATCATTTAAGGCTCCAGAGGCCTCAATGGTGACAGCTCCAGCTGCCACCACATCCACAGGGGCCTCTGCTGCTAGGCAGAATGCCCCTGAAGTAAAGGCTCAGGTCCGTTCTTTGCCCAGGCAAAGAAATCCTGAGCCTGTCCAAGGGAAACCTGTGGAAACTAGTTCCACAGGTAAACAACCGTTAAAAAGGTACTACCAGGATCCTGGAAAGGGACAGCCTAAAGGTGTGAGGCAAACCTTGACCACAGGTGCTGCCAAACACCTTATGAAGAAATAATATAAAGAACTGGATACCCTAATTCAATGGAACTGTCAGGGAATTCATGCAAAATGGGAAGAACTGCAACATCTGATAGCTTCATGTAATCCAGTTTGTGTATGCCTACAAGAGATTATGACCAAGGAAAATCGTCCCATTTTCCAGAGAGGATTTCAAGGTCAGGCCCATTATGGGACCTTTGATAATGGACCTCATGGTACGTCATGATATTCCCTTCCAGGCCATCCACCTGCAGACAACACTGCAAGTGAAGGCTGTGAGAATAGGCTTGACAAGACCTTACACAGATGCATCCATCTACTTTCCTCCACATAATCTCAACATAAATGATTTGGAAAATCTACTCGGGCAGTTGCCACATCCATTTCTACTCTTGGGAGATTTCAGTGGGACATTCTCCAATATAGACCTATCAATAGGCTCACCTGATTCACAGATGAATTTCACTTGGCAGGTCATGGAAGCGACCACTTTCCAATACTTTTGGAGGAGGTGAATGGTATTCCAGCCAATGGAGTGCAGAGATGGCGACTTAAACATGTGGACTGGAATCATTTTAGATCAACTGCAGTATTTCAAGGATCTGTGAATGATTTCCAGTGTGTTCCAGATGCTGTTAATCACTTCACATGACGAATTCACCTTGGAGCAGAAGCATCCATTCCGAAAAGTAGCGGGCATTACCGTCGACCTCCGGTACCATGGTGGTCTGAAGAATGCTAACAAGCTGTCAGAGTAAGAAAAGCTGCATTAAGGCAGTTGAAACGACGCCCCAGCGATGTAACCTTGATCCATTACAAAAAGACCCAAGACAAGGCCAGGCGAGTGCTAAAGGAGGCCAGACGGACGTCATGGAGACAGTATATCTCCTCGACTAACTCTGGGACCCCCTTAACATGGGTATGGGACAAGGTGTGTAAGATCGCTGGAAAGAATACATCCATGTCACAACCTGCTCTGAAGATAGATGGCATAATCATCACAGACAAAAAAAGATGTTGCAAATGAGCTAGCTAAATCCATGGCAGAGATCTCCTCTGGAGCATCTTACACTGCTCGATTCTCCACTCTTCGGGCTGAACAGGAACAACACCCAGTGTCCTTCTTCAGTAGGACTGCAGCAGAACTTCCATAGAACTTGCTATTTTTTCGGAAGGAGATGGACTCTGCTTTGCAGCTCTGCCGTAAGACTGTCCCAGGAAGTGACGATATTCCATACCAAAAGATATCTCACTTACCGGAGAGCTCCCAGAAGTTCCTGTTGGACCTATACAATTGGATCTATAGGGAGAGTACAGTGCCATCCACATGGAAAGAGCACATCTATGACACCACTTGCTCTGAAGATAGATAGCATAATCCTCACAGACAAAAAAATATATATATATTGCAAATAAGCCAGCTAAATCCATGGCAGAGATCTCCTCTGGAGCATCTTACACTGTTCGATCCTCCACCCTTCGAGCTGAACAGGAACGACAGCCAGTGTCGTTCTTTATTAGGACTGCAGCAGAACCTCCATACAACTTGCCATTTTTGCCAGTAAGTGACAATATTCCATACCAAATGATATCTCACTTACCAGAGAGGTCCCAAAAGTTCCTGTTGGACCTATTCAATAGGATCTTTAGGGAGGGCACAGTACCATCCACATGGAAAGAAGCTATAATCATTCCTATCCCTAAACCTGGCAAGGGTGCTTCCAGAAATTAGACCAATATCTTTCACCATCCGCATCTGGAGAAAATGGTAAATTGCAGATTGACATGGTTACTAGAAAAGGAAAACGAGCTGACCCCATATCAATATGGGTTAGAAAATAGAGATCGACCACAGATGCACTTGTGGGGATAGAGACTGCTATACAGAATTCCTTCACAAAGTGACGTCACATGTTAGCAGTCTTCTTTGACCTCAGATAGGCTTATGATACTACCTAGAAAGATGGCATATTCATGAAGCTGCATGACAGTGGTTTAAGAGGAGTATTACATACCTTCGTACAGAGCTTCCTTGCAGCAGTCACGATGACTAGAGATCTTTCAAAATATTCTGTTGTAATATATTACAACTCTCTAAGTGTTCTGCAACCAAGCAAGAGCTTAAACTCATTACATCCAGTGATGAGGGAGCTTCAAGATTGGCTTGCACTGATGTCAGCATGTAAAAAGATTACGTTGTGCTGGTTAGCAGTGCATGTTGGTATCAGTGGGAATGAGCAAGCTGATTGGAAGGCCAAGGCAGCTGCTGCTCAGCCCTGTTATGCTCGTTTTCCTCTCCCACACACCGTCTTAAAACCTAGAGCATCACACCTCTAGAAACAAACACCAAGAGGTTAGAAATGACCTTGGCAGTTGGGTGACCAGCATCCATCCCAACCGACAAGTAGTTGTGTTAACAAGACTAAGAATTAGGTAAACTGACTCATGGGTCGATGATAGTTAAAAGTGAAGCACTTTTTTAGGGATGCCAAGAACCATTAATGGTCGCACATGTAGTGGAAAGATGTGCAACATCCTCAGGCTAAAGAAGTATTTACTGGGGGAGGATTGTGACATAGATGCAGAATAATTTTATGCATCTAGAGCACAATATTTATGCTTTGATATTTATATAATATTTACTGTTATTTATTATTATTATTTATAATACATTTATTGATAGATTTTCAAAGTTTTAAATATTTTAACATTTCAATCCAACAATATACTCTCCACTAATGACCTTTGCTGTTGACGCGGCAGATCCTTTTAAGTACTCAATCAATCAGAGCGCACCACCCGATTTTAAAAGGTGTGGCCTTTTGACGTTACATGGCCCATTCATGCGGCCCTCGCTTTGAAAAGTTTGCCCTCCACTGACGTAGGTGATTCATGTTTACTAATCACCATCGTTTTCGTTTTCTTTACATTTAGCTTTAGGCCCTTTCTACTGCTGGCTTCATCTGTAGCGTCCACTCGCTGCTGTTCTGTTTCAGCCTTCAAAACAATGTCGTCGCCATATCTTGATAAGATTTTGCCTCCAATTTTGACTATTGTGACATCACACAACCCTGCCTGCCCTTCTCTATACATATTCCCTCTGTCATTCCCATTAACTTTAATACAATTCAGCGTCGTCATTAACTCTTCGTGTTTCACCATGTCAAACACCCTCAGGTAGTCTACAAAGCACATATATGTTTTTCTATCATTCTTACTGCTAATACCCTAAGAGTAAAAATTGCATTTCTTGTGTCTTTTCCTTTCAATAAACCAGATTGTTCTACTGATATATCTTACCCTTTATTAGGCTCAACATTAATCTCAGAATGATTTCTGTTACTTGACTCATGATGGCTATAGTTGTTTTTGTTGCACTCTACTCGTATTGTTCCTGACGATTTTGCCCTAATCCCTCTAACATTTCAGTTGTAACTCCATCACCCCCTGCAGCCTCGCCTTTCTTCATACTGGTCATTGTGTGTTTTGTTTAATATATTTCGATTATTCCCCTCTTTATTTATCTCTATAGAGATCTTCCAAATATCCCTTCCATCCGTTCTTTATTTGTTGCTTTTCCATTAACACCTTTCCATCCCTTACTCTGATTGTGCAAGATTTCCTCAGTTTCTTTGTGTTCTGTCATTTTTGCTTTTCATCATAATACTTTATCTTTTTACTCAGTTCTATCTCTGCACATCTCATCCATCCATTCTCCCTTTATTCTTCGACATTCCCTGTGTACTTTCCTGTCCAGCTCTAAGTTCTTTTCTCTGTCCCGTATCTTTCTTCTATCAGTTGTAAGACATATTCAGGTATCCATAGTTTAATTCCCCTGCGTTCTTTCTTTGGTGCACATCGTTTATTCCCTTCCTCTTTTGCACTATGTAGTAGATCCCTTTGTTTCTGTGCCCTCTTTTCCCATCTGTGTTCAACTGAGTGTTCCATTTTCTTTCTTTTTTTTTACTGCAAGAGCTATATAACTTTCCTTTAAAGCTCCTATATCTATCTTTGGTTCTGGCTGTTATTTTTTTTTTTTTTTTTTTTTTTTACTTCATTATAATTTCAGAAATTACTGATCACAGTTGCAGTCACCCCAGGACTAGTTTTTGTTTGTGTCTCTACATTGTGTTGTAGCTG
>NC_051386.1:22826473-22828973 GCF_015228065.2 Penaeus monodon | reverse complement strand
AGTAATTTCTGAAATTATAATGAAGTAAAAAAAAAAAAAAAAAAAAAATAACAGCCAGAACCAAGATAGATATAGGAGCTTTAAAGGAAAGTTATATAGCTCTTGCAGTAAAAAAAAAAGAAAATGGAACACTCAGTTGAACACAGATGGGAAAAGAGGCACAGAAACAAAGGGATCTACTACATAGTGCAAAAGAGGAAGGGAATAAACGATGTGCACCAAAGAAAGAACGCAGGGGAATTAAACTATGGATACCTGAATATGTCTTACAACTGATAGAAGAAAGATACGAGACAGAGAAAAGAACTTAGAGCTGGACAGGAAAGTACACAGGGAATGTCGAAGAATAAAGGGAGAATGGATGGATGAGATGTGCAGAGATAGAACTGAGTAAAAAGATAAAGTATTATGATGAAAAGCAAAAATGACAGAACACAAAGAAACTGAGGAAATCTTGCACAATCAGAGTAAGGGATGGAAAGGTGTTAATGGAAAAGCAACAAATAAAGAACGGATGGAAGGGATATTTGGAAGATCTCTATAGAGATAAATAAAGAGGGGAATAATCGAAATATATTAAACAAAACACACAATGACCAGTATGAAGAAAGGCGAGGCTGCAGGGGGTGATGGAGTTACAACTGAAATGTTAGAGGGATTAGGGCAAAATCGTCAGGAACAATACGAGTAGAGTGCAACAAAAACAACTATAGCCATCATGAGTCAAGTAACAGAAATCATTCTGAGATTAATGTTGAGCCTAATAAAGGGTAAGATATATCAGTAGAACAATCTGGTTTATTGAAAGGAAAAGACACAAGAAATGCAATTTTTACTCTTAGGGTATTAGCAGTAAGAATGATAGAAAAACATATATGTGCTTTGTAGACTACCTGAGGGTGTTTGACATGGTGAAACACGAAGAGTTAATGACGACGCTGAATTGTATTAAAGTTAATGGGAATGACAGAGGGAATATGTATAGAGAAGGGCAGGCAGGGTTGTGTGATGTCACAATAGTCAAAATTGGAGGCAAAATCTTATCAAGATATGGCGACGACATTGTTTTGAAGGCTGAAACAGAACAGCAGCGAGTGGACGCTACAGATGAAGCCAGCAGTAGAAAGGGCCTAAAGCTAAATGTAAAGAAAACGAAAACGATGGTGATTAGTAAACATGAATCACCTACGTCAGTGGAGGGCAAACTTTTCAAAGCGAGGGCCGCATGAATGGGCCATGTAACGTCAAAAGGCCACACCTTTTAAAATCGGGTGGTGCGCTCTGATTGATTGAGTACTTAAAAGGATCTGCCGCGTCAACAGCAAAGGTCATTAGTGGAGAGTATATTGTTGGATTGAAATGTTAAAATATTTAAAACTTTGAAAATCTATCAATAAATGTATTATAAATAATAATAATAAATAACAGTAAATATTATATAAATATCAAGCATAAATATTGTGCTCTAGATGCATAAAATATTCTGCATCTATGTCACAATCCTCCCCCAGTAAATACTTCTTTAGCCTGAGGATGTTGCACATCTTTCCACTACATGTGCGACCATTAATGGTTCTTGGCATCCCTAAAAAAGTGCTTCACTTTTAACTATCATCGACCCATGAGTCAGTTTACCTAATTCTTAGTCTTGTTAACACAACTACTTGTCGGTTGGGATGGATGCTGGTCACCCAACTGCCAAGGTCATTTCTAACCTCTTGGTGTTTGTTTCTAGAGGTGTGATGCTCTAGGTTTTAAGACGGTGTGTGGGAGAGGAAAACGAGCATAACAGGGCTGAGCAGCAGCTGCCTTGGCCTTCCAATCAGCTTGCTCATTCCCACTGATACCAACATGCACTGCTAACCAGCACAACGTAATCTTTTTACATGCTGACATCAGTGCAAGCCAATCTTGAAGCTCCCTCATCACTGGATGTAATGAGTTTAAGCTCTTGCTTGGTTGCAGAACACTTAGAGAGTTGTAATATATTACAACAGAATATTTTGAAAGATCTCTAGTCATCGTGACTGCTGCAAGGAAGCTCTGTACGAAGGTATGTAATACTCCTCTTAAACCACTGTCATGCAGCTTCATGAATATGCCATCTTTCTAGGTAGTGTCATAAGCCTATCTGAGGTCAAAGAAGACTGCTAACATGTGACGTCACTTTGTGAAGGAATTCTGTATAGCAGTCTCTATCCCCACAAGTGCATCTGTGGTCGATCTCAATTTTCTAACCCATATTGATATGGGGTCAGCTCGTTTTCCTTTTCTAGTAACCATGTCAATCTGCAATTTACCATTTTCTCCAGATGCGGATGGTGAAAGATATTGGTCTAATTTCTGGAAGCACCCTTGCCAGGTTTAGGGATAGGAATGATTATAGCTTCTTTCCATGTGGATGGTACTGTCCTCCCTAAAGATCCATTGAATAGTCCACAGAACTTGGGACCTCTCTGGTAAGTGGTATCTTTTTGGTTTTTGGAAAAAGGCAAGTTGT
>NC_051386.1:22824416-22826373 GCF_015228065.2 Penaeus monodon | reverse complement strand
ATAGAGATGCTATACAGAATTCTCAAAGTGACGTCACAGTTAGCAGTCTCTTGACCTAGATAGCTTATGTACTACCTAGAAAGATGGCATATCATGAAGCTGCATGACAGTGGTTTAAGAGGAGTATTACATACCTTGTACAGAGCTTCTTGCAGCAGTCACGAGACTAGAGATCTTTCAAAATATTCTGTTGTAATATATTACAACTCTCTAAGTGTTCTGCAACCAAGCAAGAGCTTAAACTCATTACATCCAGTGATGAGGGAGGTTCAAGATTGGCTTGCACTGATGTCAGCATGTAAAAAGATTACGTTGTGCTGGTTAGCAGTGCATGTTGGTATCAGTGGGAATGAGCAAGCTGATTGGAAGGCCAAGGCAGCTGCTGCTCAGCCCTGTTATGCTCGTTTTCCTCTCCCACACACCGTCTTAAAACCTAGAGCATCACACCTCTAGAAACAAACACCAAGAGGTTAGAAATGACCTTGGCAGTTGGGTGACCAGCATCCATCCCAACCGACAAGTAGTTGTGTTAACAAGACTAAGAATTAGGTAAACTGACTCATGGGTCGATGATAGTTAAAAGTGAAGCACTTTTTTAGGGATGCCAAGAGCCATTAATGGTCGCACATGTAGTGGAAAGATGTGCAACATCCTCAAGCTAAAGAAGTATTTACTGGGGGAGGATTGTGACATAGATGCAGAATAATTTTATGCATCTAGAGCACAATATTTATGCTTTGATATTTATATAATATTTACTGTTATTTATTATTATTATTTATAATACATTTATTGATAGATTTTCAAAGTTTTAAATATTTTAACATTTCAATCCAACAATATACTCTCCACTAATGACCTTTGCTGTTGACGCGGCAGATCCTTTTAAGTACTCAATCAATCAGAGCGCACCACCCGATTTTAAAAGGTGTGGCCTTTTGACGTTACATGGCCCATTCATGCGGCCCTCGCTTTGAAAAGTTTGCCCTCCACTGACGTAGGTGATTCATGTTTACTAATCACCATCGTTTTCGTTTTCTTTACATTTAGCTTTAGGCCCTTTCTACTGCTGGCTTCATCTGTAGCGTCCACTCGCTGCTGTTCTGTTTCAGCCTTCAAAACAATGTCGTCGCCATATCTTGATAAGATTTTGCCTCCAATTTTGACTATTGTGACATCACACAACCCTGCCTGCCCTTCTCTATACATATTCCCTCTGTCATTCCCATTAACTTTAATACAATTCAGCGTCGTCATTAACTCTTCATGTTTCACCATGTCAAACACCCTCAGGTAGTCTACAAAGCACATATATGTTTTTCTATCATTCTTACTGCTAATACCCTAAGAGTAAAAATTGCATTTCTTGTGTCTTTTCCTTTCAATAAACCAGATTGTTCTACTGATATATCTTACCCTTTATTAGGCTCAACATTAATCTCAGAATGATTTCTGTTACTTGACTCATGATGGCTATAGTTGTTTTTGTTGCACTCTACTCGTATTGTTCCTGACGATTTTGCCCTAATCCCTCTAACATTTCAGTTGTAACTCCATCACCCCCTGCAGCCTCGCCTTTCTTCATACTGGTCATTGTGTGTTTTGTTTAATATATTTCGATTATTCCCCTCTTTATTTATCTCTATAGAGATCTTCCAAATATCCCTTCCATCCGTTCTTTATTTGTTGCTTTTCCATTAACACCTTTCCATCCCTTACTCTGATTGTGCAAGATTTCCTCAGTTTCTTTGTGTTCTGTCATTTTTGCTTTTCATCATAATACTTTATCTTTTTACTCAGTTCTATCTGTGCACATCTCATCCATCCATTCTCCCTTTATTCTTCGACATTCCCTGTGTACTTTCCTGTCCAGCTCTAAGTTCTTTTCTCTGTCTCGTATCTTTCTTCTATCAGTTGTAAGACATATTCAGGTATCCATAGTTTAATTCCCCGCGTT
>NC_051386.1:22816916-22821916 GCF_015228065.2 Penaeus monodon | reverse complement strand
AGACAGGAAAGTACAAAAAAGTGAAAGAAGGGATCCGTGAGGGAGAACGAGAAAATACGAAGAGAGAAACGAGAGAGAAACAAAACTAAGGTGAATCAGTCGAAGGCAAAAAGGCAAGAAATAAGGCAAGGTAAGTACAGAATATAGTGTAAGTAGTGTATAAGTAGTGTTACGTGTAGTAGAAATAGTGTAGATGTAGATGTAGATCACGGACCAATGGGAAAGGTAAGTCGGAGGGTATAAAAACACAGGTTCATTCTTATTAACAAAAAACACAGAAAAACAGCAAAAGCACATCATCTTGCATGGCGAAGGAGTCCGTAGAGTTCCTACACAGATCCGTAAACTTCAGGGGAACAGGCGGCCCGAAAGCCTGCGGGGTGACCTGCCTGAAGCCAGGTCACTACAACTCCCTCCCCGCCTGACTTCGGACGACTCCCTCTCGGCCTCGACGCATACAGAACGGCCACTGCCTGCTTTGAGGACCCTAGCGTGCGGCCCGGTCCAGCCACTCTCGACTGAGCAGACAGGGTCATGCAGCATCAGAGGGGCAAGCAGAGAGGTAACGAGAGGAGTCGGTCGAAGGCCACACCACCGGATCCACGGGTCAGAAGAACTAAGCAGCTCATGGTCACCACGACCGTCCACGACCCTCCGGAGGAGCGGCTCTACACTGCGTATGGACCGTAAAGCACAGGGAACATCGCACCTGCAAGAGACTGGAATTAGTGTATGGCATTTACCGTGTTCATCCTGTATAAAGGTAAAGTCCTGAAAGGAATGCCACTGATAAATCTACGGAGATACGGATGCATGACCAGAAGGGCATCGAAGGACGACAGCGAAGAAGGAAAAGGACGACGAACCATTGAGCAATCACACCAAAGCTGAAAGAACAGGAAAGAGATAGAATAAACCGAAAATGAAATGAGAACATTGGGCCCAAAACATATAATAAAATCACAAGATAAAATGAAACATAAAATCAGACTTAAATCAAATACAAAACTTAAGAAATACAAAGGATCTTAAAAATAAACTGAAAATTAATCTTACAATTAATGAACATAAAACAACTTACATATAAAAACAAAAGTAAACTTAATTAAAAGCTACAAATTAAGAATTATACAGATCCAAATTACATTTAAAACTCTAGGACTCACTTGAACAAAAATACAAACTAAAGCTTAAACAAATAAAAAGATCAAAAGGACCAACTACATGCTGGCAAAGTGTAGGCTACATACATTGTCATGGAATACAGAACCTATCATCTCGACAATTCAGATTAATACACGATAAATAATAATGCTAATACGCACACTTGATACACCAATTTTCAAGGACTAATTCATTTTCAGAGTACTTTCTATTTCTTAGAACACTAAACACTTAGCACACATATCACAAAACTTCTCACTGGCATAATCCTTCAAGCAGAAACAAAGAGACCAATCTAGGCTAACCATCATCAGGAGGTCGGCAATAGGAGGCCAAGAGAGCAACTGCAGGATCATCATCCGGTAGTCCATCTAAAGGAGGAGGATCGTCCACGTCCCCATCCTCATCTAGCTCGGCATCATCTGGCAGGTGGAGTTCATCATTCGTCCTGTAAGGCCTCAGCTGACTGAGGTAGTAAATCTTCTCCTTGTAAGGAGGAGACAGTACTCTGACCAACCGTGTTACAGGACCGGTCTTCTTAAGAATGCGAGTTGGACCAGACCAACGAGGTCCAAGAGCTCCACGCCGTCCTACTCCTGCCATTCGAGGAAAGTCTGTAAAGAGGACTGGATCACCGACCTCAGCAGCAAAGGTGGACTTTCGGGTTCGCCGATTATAATCCCGGGGCCAACCTTCCCTGGCCTGCACTGATGTCTCAACGGCAATCTCTCTAGCTCTCCTTAACCTGCGGGGTGACCCGCCTGAAGCCAGGGGAAATTCACTCCAATTATTATTATCATTATTATTATTATCATTATCATTATCATTATCATTATCATTATCATTATCATTATCATTATCATTATCATTATCATTATCATTATCATTATCATCATCATTATCATTATTATTATTATTATTATTATTATTACTATTATTATTATTATTATTATCATTATTATTATTATCATCATTATTATCATCACAATCATCATTATCATTAGTAGTAGTAGGAGTATTTTTATTATTAGTAATATTATCTGCAGCAGTTGTAGTAGTACCCGTATCATTATTATTATCATTGTTAATACCACTGTTATTATTATTATTGTTATTATTGCTATTATTATACATGCAATGAGCTCAAATTTTTCTAACATAAGCAGGACAACACACCATGTACTTGATAAAGCAGAGGCAAACACGAGAAGCACCAATCACGCACCAAATAATCCTAAAGGTCTGTCAGCAGACAAGATAGAAGTGTCTCGACCGACCGACGTAGCTTGACCTTACATGCTGGTGGCTTCCCGCGCTTGGTGATGTTTTACCTATAATGCAGTTCATTTCATATATCTAATAGTTTATGGTGAGTTTAAAGTAGACTTGGATATACATAAAACAGGAAAAAAACAATAAAACTATACAAAAATGGCCACATAGAACAAATAAATGACAAGAAATAAGACAAGGAAAGTATGGAATATAAGGTAAGTATTGCATAAGTAGTATTACTTACAGTAGAAATAGCGGTGATCACGGATCAATAGCAAAGCTAAGCCAAAGGATATAAAAAAACAGGTTTATTCTTATCAAAAGGCACAAACACACATACATGAAAACCGCAAATCAACGTCATCTTGCTGAGTGGAAAAGCCCGTAGGTTTTCTAAAGAGATCCGTACCGTCAGGGGAACAGCAGCCGCCTGAAGCCAAGGGATATTCATTACAGATAATTGTTCTTGTATTTCTTTTGTTAATATCATTATGATTATTATCATCATCGCTCTTGTTATCACTATCATTTTCATTATTATTCTTGTTATTATTACTATTATTATTATTATTATTATCATTATTATTATTATTATTATTATCATTATTATATTATCATTATTTTTATTATTTTATGTATTATTATTATTATTTATTATTATTATTATTATTATTATTATTATTATTATTATTATTATTATTATTATTATTATTATTATTATATTATTACTATTATTATCATTATTAAAGTTATCATTATGTTATTATCATTATTATTATATTACTATTTATTATTATTAATTATTATTATTATTATTATTATTGTTATTATTATTATTATTATTATTATTATTTTTATTATCATTATTATTATTATTATTATTGTTATTATTATTATTATCATTATTATTAGCATTATCATTATTTGGTTGTTGTTGTTATTGGTGTTATCTTCATTATCATTATCATTATCATCATTGTTATCAATATCATCATCATAATTATTTCTTTTGTTATTATCATTATCATTATCATCATCATCATCATAATTATCTCTATTGTTATTATCATTATCGTCATCTTTATTATTATAATCGTCATTATTATTATCATTATCAACACATTATCATTATCATTATCATTTTCATCATCATCATCATCATTATTGATATCATTATTGTTAAGATTACAATTATCACTTTCAGTATTATTGGCTTTTTGTTATAATTTTTACTCTTATTACTATTTTTTATCACTTTCGTTATTACTATCACTTTCATCATTATTATCCTCTATTATTATCATTATTATCATTATTGTTATTATTACTATTATTACAATACTATCATTATCATTATCATCACAATTCTTATTTTCGTTATTATTACCTTTCTCATCAATATTCTGATTAGTATCATTATTTTCATTATCAACATTATCACTGTTATCTTTTTTCTAACATAATTGTATATACTGTACAGTTGTGTGTATATATATAAGTTTTATTCCAATCTTTATTTATGTGTGTATGTTGTGATCAACATAATGGAGAGATTTTAACTCACTCTTCCACAAAAGGAATACAGAAATGATCATGATGAAATAAGAAACCGCATGAATGAAAAATTATAATAAGTCTCATAAATACAGTATTACGGTAAAATATAACAGGACTTTACCATCACGAATTATTTAATCTCGAAACTGCCCCTTCGCTCCAAGCTGTGATCTTCCTTCCAGAGGCGGAATATCTTTGTTTTCGAAGTCGCGGCAGAATTTCATTTCAGGGAGAATATTCACGGACTGAATTTTTCCTTCAGCGCTGCAGCTGGTCAAAATATATCTCTTGGAGCATAAAACTGAAGAATAATGCATTCCCTTCGTATTTATGAGGGCAAATACGAGCAAGATTTCATGATTTACGTTGGACTCGCGTATACATACGTTCAGAAGCACATACACACACACACACACACACACACACACACACACACACACACACACAACACACACACACACGCGCGCGCGCGCACGAGAGAGAGAGAGAGAGAGGGAGAGAGAGAGAGAGAGAGAGAGAGGAGAGAGAGAGAGAGAGAGAGAGAGAGAGGGAGAGAGAGAGAGAGAGAGAGGGAGAGAGAGAGAGAGAGAGAGGGAGAGAGAGAGAGAGAGAGAGAGAGAGAGAGAGAGAGAGAGAGAGGAGAGAGAGAGAGAGAGAGAGAGAGAGCGAGCATGGCAGTTACACAGACCAACAAAGAGAAATAGAGAGGGGGAGGAGGAGACAGACAAAAATATATTCATATATTTTCACATACTCATTTATGCGTGTGTGTAGAGGGTAGTTTGTTTATGTAGGCATGTGTGTGTGTGTGTGTGTGTGTGTGTGTGTGTGTGTGTGTGTGTGTGAAGGTATGAGATAGACAAACAAACAGACAGATAAACACACACTCACACACACACACACACATACACACACACGCGCGCGCGCGCGCAAGCAGACACACACCAGAGAGAGAGAGAGAGAGAGAGAGAGAGAGAGAGAGAGAGAGAGAGAGAGAGAGAGAG
>NC_051386.1:22809416-22811916 GCF_015228065.2 Penaeus monodon | reverse complement strand
GGATGCGCCCCTTGTTGATCACGTGTGAGGGCGACGCTTCATCACCACTTCCTACTCTCATTTCAGAAGCAGGACACATTTCAGCCTCACTGCGAAGAAGCTGGACATCCGCGCCGAACACCAACTGGCATTTCCACGTCCCCGCGGGCACGGTGCTTGACGCACCACTCGGCGCCGTGGGCATCATGTAGCCTCCTAAGCCTTTATAATGAGGATGATGATGATAGCAATGATAATAATATGAACTGATAATAAAGATTAAAAGTAATGAAAAAATAATAATGAAAGTAATAATCAAAATAAAGATAATATTATTATGATAATAATGACAATAACAATAACCAACAGCAACAATAACTATGATAATGATGATAATAATGAAGATAATGATAATAAAGATAACTATAACAATAATGATAATAATAACAATAATGATAACAATAATAATAATAATGATAATAAAAAAAAAATAATAATAATTGTAATAATAATAATTATGATAATAATAATAATGATAAACTTCAATCACCCTAGGTCGCTGGTAGTGACTCGGTGTTTGATTTTAATTAGCAGATCTAAAGAAAAGAAAAGATAATAATAATAATAATAATAATAATAATAATAATAACAACAATAATAATAATAATAATTGTAATAATAATAATTATGATAATAATAATAATAACAATAATAATAATAATAATAATAACAACAATAATAACAATAACAATAACATAAATCATATTAATGATACTGATAACAATATTGATAATAAAAATGATAATAATAACAATAATAATCCTGATGATGATAATGATATTGAAAATGATGATGATGAATAATAATAATAATAATAATAATAATAATAATAATAATAATAATAATAATAATAATAATAATAATAATAATAATAATAATAATAATAATAATAATATTATTATTATTATTATTATTATTATTATTACAACAACGACAATAATAATTATCTATAATAATAACATTATAGATAATAATAATAATAATAATATTTGATTTGCCTAAAGTTATGTAAATCAGTGCGAGTGCATACACAAATCGCCGCATGCGAGTGCGTGGGTGCATCCAGGCACACACGCATACGCGCTGATTTACATAATCTTAGGTAAATCAAACCTAGATACGGTAGTGGGTGAGCCTATCGTAGATGCGATGGTGGGTTGGGAACCACCAACAATGATTTCCTAAACAACTACTCCCCTGGGGAGGGATCACTGCTCAACCGACCCAGTATAAAGACTTAGTCGGCTACATGATGTCCACAGGACGCTAAGTGGTTCGTCAAACACCGTGCCCGCGGGGACCTGGACCTGGACTGCCTCTCGAGTAAGAGTAGGAGGTGGGTGATAAAGCGTCGCCCGTCACACGGATCAACAAGGGGCGCATCCCCCAGGGCAGAACTGAGTCTACCTCTTCCATTAGTCAAAATCCGCCAGGTCACTAAGACGGGTTAGCTCCCACCCCTGACCCTGCGGTTCAAACATTTTTGTACTAACAATCAAAAGAAAACAAGACTTAAAAGGACAAGGGAAGAGTATAATGAGGTAATGTACTGCTTTGCTATGCACTCGGGAAACCTGCTGCAGAAGTTATGTGCATGTTTTTGTTGGTGTTCCATTGCCTCAAACTTCAATCACCCGGTGTTTGATTTTAATTAGCAGGTCTAAAGAAAATGAAATGATAATGAGAATAATAATAACAATAATAATAATAATCATCATTATTATTATTATTATTATTACTATTATTACCTTTATTATTATTATTTTCTTTTTTATTATTATTATATTATTATTATTATTATTATTATTATTATTATTATTATTATAATTATTATTATTATCATTATTATTATCTTTTCTTTTCTTTAGATCTGCTAATTAAAATCAAACACCGAGTCCCTACCAGCGACCTAGGGTGATTGAAGTTTGAGGCAAATGGAACACTAACAGAAATATGCTCACAACTTCTGCAGCAGGCTCCTTGAGTGTATAGCAAAAGCAGTACATTGCCTCATTATACTCTTCCCTTGTCCATTTAAGTCTTGTTTTCTTTTGTTATTATTATTATCATTATTATTGTTGTTGTTGTTGTTGATTTATTATTATTATTAGTTATTATTATTATTATTATTACTATTATCACTATTATTATTGTTATTATCATTATTATTTTCAATATCATTATCATGATCATCATTATCATCATTAGCATTATCTTTATAATTATTATTATCAATGTTGTCATTTTAATTTTTATTATCTATTTATTACTATTATCATTGCTATCATTATCATAGTCATAATTGTTGTTATTATCATTATTATTATCACTATCATGTTGTTGTTATTATTATTATTACTATGATTATTATTATTATTATTTTTTATCATTATTATTATTATAATTATTATTATTATTATTATTATTATCATCATCATCATCATTATTATCGTTATTATTG
>NC_051386.1:22800675-22801816 GCF_015228065.2 Penaeus monodon | reverse complement strand
CCCCCCCTTCTTTAAAAACTTCCTTTTGGTCTCATACTTGCAGCTTGAAATGGTTTGATGTGACAAACTCATTATCATCCTTCTCCTTAGCCATTTCACTGGCCTGGTACACTTATATTCAGCTTCTGAAGACGATGACCCTCCTCGCTACTGAATGTTGCACCTCAGTGCGAAACCTCTGCCACACCCGCTACCTGGCACGCGACGGCCTAGCGACTCTCGGATCACCAGGAACCATCTGTAGATACCAGACAGACCCTCTACTGGCATCGTTTCAAGCGTTACAGTCGGCTCGAGGACGAGCCTTGTGCGTGCCGAGCGATGTCAACAATACGTAGCAAGGCCGGATGTACACTTACACACCTCCGTCCAAGCACGCAGCCCTTCTCCTCGGGCAGGGCGCAGATGCGCCCGCTTCTCCTTTTCGCACAGGAACAAACATCCGTCTCATAGGGAACCGCCGCATAAAGGGCACGTCCTAAGGCAGAGAACACACAGAGAGGGACACAGCAATGGCCCAAGCCACACAGGGTCCAGCTCCACCACCCTCGTCCCCACTCGGGGACACGGGGTCTCTTGGGGGTCTCATATCTGTCTTCAAGAATAAACCACAAGCTAAACCCCTTTTCACTGACCCACCCAAGTCCATCTCTCGTCTCGCTCACACCTGGCGAAGTGGTGCTCCCAACTCACCGTGTCGCTTACACACACACACACCACACACACACACCACACACACACACACACACACACACACACACACACACACATATATATATACACACACACACACACACACACACACACACACATGTGTGTGTGTGTGTGTGTTTGTATGCGCACACATGTTTGTACACAAAAGCGTGTGTGTGAGTGTGCCTGAGTTCCCGCTTCACTGTGTTACACTCACTCTACTAGACAGATAGCACAGCCAGGCTGTCCGGGGAGTCATTAGTCAGAGAATTAGTAGCACGAATAATTAGAGGCTGCCTGACTCATTTGAATCGATTGGCTTATTTGGAACATAATTCCGGTTGCAGTGGGTGTGACACGAACGGCCGTGTTATGCCGAATGTAATTCCACCGTGAAATGAGGCCGACAAAGTACTGAACGCACAGGAAGGATTTTTAATGGCTCTTC
>NC_051386.1:22778175-22788175 GCF_015228065.2 Penaeus monodon | reverse complement strand
ATAAATATATATATAATATATTTTGTATATATATATGTTATATATATATATAGAGAGAGAGAGGGAGCAGAGAAGGGAGGGAGAGAGGAGAGAGAGAGAGAGCATTGGTATAGATATATAAAAATTTCCTGCCTGACCGGGCGTCGAACCTAGGACACTCCGGAGGGCCAATACTCAACCAACCCATGCCACACGACCACTAAAAGCTTTGTGCAACTAGGATCGAACTAGCTCTGTAGACATTACCTATCTACTCAGTCTGAGTATTGAAACTGGGAACTCGGCGGAAATTGAAACCGAATTCAGATTTTATGGGGTGTATATATATGAAAGAAGAAATACTGCAATTCCGCAGTGATATAGATATATGACAACCCTCCCTGACTGGGCCTCAAACCTAGATCACTCCGGGTATGAAACCAGAGGGCCAGTTGTAAACCAACTATGCCAAACGACCCGCTAAAAGGAGTGTGTAACTAGCATCCAACTAGTCCATAGATATTACTTTTATCATCTGGTATATCCGATTATTAGAACCTAGCTCCACACTCCCCTTAGTGGGTCGTGTGGTTGGTTGGTTTGTACTGGGGCCCCCGGTACTGGCACACGCACAACACACACAAAACCACACCTGTGCGGTGTGTGTATATATATATATACTATAATATATATATATATATATATTATATTATTATTATTATATATATAATATATATTATATAAATTTTATATATATTTTGGGTTTGATGTGGGGTGTGTGTGTGTGGTTGTGTGGTGTGTGGGGGGTGGTGTGTGTGTAGTATATAATTAAAATATATAATATATTTAAAATATATATATAATATACCTATAATATTATATAGTTGGGGGTTTGGGGTGTGTGTGTGTGTGTGTGTGTGTGCGTGCGTGCGCGCGTGTATACATAAAATTTCTACACACACCCACACACCCCACACACCACACACCAAAACACCACAACCCCCATACACAAAAACCCCACACACACACACACACACCCAACAGTGTATATATAATATATATATTATATTAATATATATATATATATATATATATATATTATATATATATACATACACATGTGTGTGTGTGTGTGTGTGTGTGTGTGTATGTGTGTGATGTGTGTGTGCATATTATATATATATATATTATATATATATAATAATTATATACAAATATATTCTACATAATGTATATATGGGTATATATATATATATATATTATCTATATATATATTATATATATAATATATATATATATGCCACACCCACACAACACACACACACACCACACCCACACACACACACACACACCACACACACACACACCACACAACATACCACATTATACAAACATGGACATATATATATGTATATAATATAATATATAATATATATATATATATATCTATAACAATATATTCTATTGGTATATAATATACATTATAAATAATATAACTAAATAATATAAATGTCTATATATAAAATATACATACCTATGAAACCGTTAATTCATATTGACCAAAATGTAGAAGGTATGCTATGAGAATGAATATCTTCACAATAAAGAGATGTATTTGGACGGTTTCGACTGTTCGTCGTCAGAAATACATACATTAGAGGAAAAAAATGACATAGAAAATATTATATCAGGCGTGAGATGGACAGAGTACGACTGTGACCTCCTATTCGTTGCTCGTAGAATGTTGCCGGTGAACTTGGATAATCTGACCTGCCCCGAGCCGCTTGTTTACATTACTCTCCGTCGCGATGTAAGCTGCTTCCATAATTTTTCTTTTTAGTTGTTCAGTCCTCCATGGACTATTTATTCTGCATCCGTCCAGTCGGTTAATGTGCCTTCAGCTGCATCTACAGTAACCAAAATGGCGTTGGAAAGTTCTATGGAGACGAGTCAGCTCGATGTTCGCATGATCATGAGTGCTGAAACCAGGCCCTTTGTCCCCAAAGTTGCTGTTATCGCAACCGCTGCAGGGTATGCGACTATTACAACTATACCAAGGGTTGCTTTCGGGCTGCTTTCTAGTCACAGTATTAAGTCATGTTCTTTTCCTCCGGATGTGCTGGCGGATTTCTCCTGTCGTGCCGAAGATTTAGTACATGCTGATCGCCGGGAAGGAAATGTTACTGACGGTAAAATGATAAACATACTAGAAGGGGAAAAGGGTGCGGGGGCTGCTCTTTTGCAAGGCCATGCTCTCCGCCTTCTTTTTGAGGGAACAGGAGAAGAAAAGAAGCCTCCGCTAGCCTCAAATTTCAGCACGGGGGCAAAAGAAAAAGAAGGGACCTAATGGACCGACGTATCTCGAACCACCGTTGGACCGATCGTGACGTCGACAAAGGGTGGATTCGGGTTCCAAGGGATCACTGCTTGCGTATGCTGATGCATCGTGCGCCCCCGGCTGATCGATCCCACGCCAGATATATCTCCGCATGAAGGACCTCCGCGACCGCGACGATGAGACCATCGGTTCATCACACAGGCTGATTAAAGTAAAGGTGCGTGGCAATTGTTGTTATGGATAAAAGTGCATTATATTACATAAAATGAACAATTTCACCTTTCCGATTTCTACTGTTTTACAGGAAATAAGTACCGAAAAGGTGAGTGGGAAGCTGGAGGCTGCCAGGTTCAAGGAAAGGCGAGGATTACTTCTGCTGTTCAGACGAAAGGTAAACGCCCTACTTCAACCTGCTGGAAAGGCCCCAGCACCCCCTCCCGGGCCCCCCCCGCACCCCGTCCATGAGAGGTCTCCCGAAGGTACCACAAACCAGGTGTGCCGATGAGACCGATCACCTCGGCATTGGCACAGCGCTCCCCATGTCGTTTAGCCAAGGTTTTGGCTAAATAAACCCCTCTCCTCTGGCGCAAATGGTGGCGGTCATCCAGTGATTCCCACCTGAAGATACTCGGGGACGACCTCATCAGGACCGTCTCCAGAATTTCTGGGTTATAGAAATAAAAAAGCTTGACAGTTTGATGTTAAATCCCCTCATTTACCAATGTAACACAGGACGGAAGCAGTCGGGCAAAAAAGTAGGAGAGGCTGTCAAAGCTCCATGGACAGACGCAGAGAAACTCCCGTGCCGAAGACCAAACTTTGTTCTCCTAGTGAAGGTATGCGTGAACTTCGGATACTTCGAATTTTGCTGGGGATGAAATAACAGCAGTCAGAATTAATTATTAGTGGTCTCGCCATGGGCTCTCCAGCTTGTAGTGCCCTCATTGGCATTGCTTGTTCCATGGAGACGCTGCGAGAGGGATAACTACAGGGATATAACGGCAAACATTCAACATGGCTTCGCTACGTAGAGACCGTCCTCTGTCATTGTCCCCGGAGGTCGTGCTTGGCTGTGCTTGAACATACACTAGCGCGGACTCACCTCCGTTCACGAGAAAATCCAGTTCAGTGGAGGAGGAGGAGAGAATCAAAAACACCTTTCCTGGGGAACTCTGCTCATCGGGGGGTGACAGCTTCGGGGGTCGGCGGTGACGACGACACGTTCTCTGTATTCAGAAAGCCTACTAATCTAATAAAGATGGATATACCATTACCTACCCGCCCACAGCACAACCAAAACGAAATCTGGTGTTGTGATTGGCCTCTTACTCAGAAGCACGAGGGATCTTGCAGCCCTGAATTTCTCGGAGGATGAGGTTTTTGCTAGTTAATTAGGTTATTTCATGTGAAACACCAAGTATCCCAGAGGGGCTCTCCTGTTTTCAACCTCAAAAAGAAGGCCGGGGAGCATACTTGCCAAGAGCAGACCCCCAGCACCTATTCTAGTAATGTTCTACATTTTACCGTCATGTAAACCATTTAACAGGCGATCAAGCACTGTACCTTCGGCACAAGACAAGAAAGACAGTGAGAACGCAGCACAATCCGGGGGGAAAAGATACATGACTTAATAAGTGACAGACAAGCACAGCCCGAAAGAAAAAAACCCTTGTAGTTTGTTGTATATCGCATTCACCCTGCAGCGGTTGCTGATACAGCTTACTTTGGGGAAACAGGCCGTGGTTTTCAGCACCCAGGATCAGCGAACATCGAGATGACACCCGTCACCATAGAACTTTCCAACGCAGGGTGTACATGTAGATGAAGCTGGACATTACCGAAGGGGAAGGATGCAACCAGAAATAGTCCATGGAGGACTTGTAAACAAGCAATAAAAAGAAACAAACAAAAATTTATGGGAAGCTAGACTTTTACATCCGCGACGGCTCAACGGAGTAATAATGTAAACCACGGCCCGGGCATGCGGGCAAGGTTCAGAATTCATCCAAGGTCCCCAGCAACAATCTACGAGTCAAACGAATAGGAGGTATCACAGTCAGATTCAGGTATCTCGGTACAGCTCACTACATGACTGATATATATTGTTCTATTTAATGTTTCTCTTACTATGTGCTAATTGTATGTATTTCTGACGAAGGAGACACAGTCGAAAACGGTCAAATTACATCTACTTCGTATTTGATAGATATTCGTAATACCTTTTACATCCATAATATAGATATAAGTACATCATGATATAATATATATAATAGTATATATATATATATATATGATCTATATATGTGGGTGGTGTGTGTGTGGGTGTGTGTGTAATGTGTCGTGTGTTGTGTGCAGTGGTTGTGGGTGTGTGTCCTGTTGTGGTGTGTGTGGGTGTGTGTGTCTGGGTGTGTGAGTGTGGTGTGTGTGTCGTGTTGTGTTGGTGTGTGATTTTGTGTGTGTGTGGCTGGTGTGTGTGGTGTGGGTTTTTTGCATGTATACTGTTATATAACATATATATATACCATTATAATATAATATATCTGGTGTGTGTGTGTGTGTGTGTAGTTGTGTGGGTGTTGTGTGTGTGTGTGTGTTGTGGTGTGTATGAATATATATATGTATATATATATAATTATATATATATATATATATCTATATACATATTTATATATATATATATAGTAATCATATATATATAATTGGTCTATACATCTAATATATTATAAGTCTTATCATATATTAATATAGCATATTTGTACTACTATATACTATTATATATATGCTTATTATAATATATATATTATCATATATTATATATTTAAATGTGTGTGTGGTGGTGGGTGTAATGGTTGTTTGTGTGTGGTGAGTGTGCTGCTAGCTGGGTGTTGTGTAGGTGCGGTGTGAGTTGATTGAAATCATATATGGAAACGGAAAAAGTCTTTTTAGTCCAAATAACTAACACAGATGTGCAAGACCGAACTTCTTTCCTTCATGACCTGTGATAATCACTTTTCTTTTCCGGATTTCGATAATCCAGTCTTAACTTTTCTCTGAGTTTCCATTTTAGAGCATGTATACTTCATCTGTTTATTCCCTGTATAATATTTCTTGTGCTATGAGAAGGGCCCAAGGCCGAGTGGGCATTCGTCGTCTGGCGAGACTACGCATGGGCAACAATGTCAACAATGTATGCGAAGTAAGAAATGTGAACTTACTAGCTATTGCGCTAGACGAAAATAAAACAATGAGACTTAAAAAAATGTATTAAAAAAAGAATACCAAGCTGCGAAAACCACATGTGTTATGAGATAAACGACTACCTTTTTTGACCAAAAAAACTCTTAAAGGTCAACAAATAGAATTTAAAGAAAACATAACAAAAGAGAAAAAACAAGCAATGCTGGATTGAAATACGGGCCTCCAGCCGGATGTCGTGTTCGACCCGCACACGGACAGACGCACCCAGTGCTTGATCTCGTGACAGGCCCGTCGCCGTCGTAGTCTACGCGTCGTGACATAAATTTCAAGGTCGTTTTTTTGTTTTTTTCTAGTGTAAAGTTATAGCACATTATGATCCTCTGGAAAAAATGCGAGAATAGAATTTGAGAGAGAGAATGTTGTTTTATTCATACAAACAGATATTTTTTTTTGCCAACCCACGCACCATACTTAAACAGTATGTAGTCAAATATAAAAAAAGACAGAAAACATGTTACGAAGGGGAAAGAAAGAAAATTCGCCAAATGGAATTTTTCAGACTGGAATTGCAAATCCACTGGAAATGGAAATTGGAGGGGACTAAAAAACTTTAGAAGAACTTTTTCTTTTTATAAAAATGAAATATGAAATATAAATTCGGCCCCCGAGTGAAAGAAAAAAGAAGTAAGTATTAATGAGTCCTAATGTTCTTTCTAAGCTATCTTGTTCCCTTCTCCGCAGCGCAGATACCCGGCAGCAGCGTTTGAGGAAGGAAGAAGCGAAGGCCGCGAGGGAGAAAGGGACAGCCAGGAAAGGCTTCACCGCGGCAGAAAAGAAATGCTGTCAAACTGTATATTAGAGACGCGTTTGATCTCTGGCCACGTCCTGGATTTGTAAATCTTTCCGTTAGGACTCTACGTACGCCCTCTCTCTCTCTCCTCTCTCTCTCTCTCTCTCTTCTCTCTCTCTCCTCTCTTATCTCTCTCTCCTCTCTCTCTCTCTCTCTCTCTCCTCTCTTCTCTCTATCTCCCTGTGTGTGTTCTGCTTGCGCGCCGCCGCGCGCGTGTGTGTGTTGTGTGTGTGTGTGTTGTGAAGTGTGTGTTATCGTCTTGTGTTTTGTTTGTGCTATCTCATGCCCTTCACACACACACACACACACACACACACACACACCACAGGCCCACATAAACTAAACTACCATCTACAAACACGCATAAATGAGTGGGAAAATATATGAATATATGTTTTGTCTGGCTCCTCCTCCCCCTCTCTATTTCTCTTTGTTGGGTCTGTGTAACTGCAATGCTCGCTATCTCTCTCTCTATCTCTTCTCTCTCTTCTCTCTCTCCTATCTCTCTATCTCTCTCTCTATACTCCTCTATCTCTCTCTCCCTCTCTATCTCTCTCTCTCCCTCTCTCTCTCTCTATCTCTCTCTCTCTATATCTTCTCTCTCTCTCTCTCTCTACCCCCATCTCTCTCTCTCTTCTCTCTATCTCTCAATCTCTCTCTCTCTCTCTCCCTCTCTTCTCCTCTCTCTCTCCCGCTCTCTCTCTCTCTCTCCCTCTCTCTCTCTGCTCTCTCTCTCCCTCTTCTCTCTCTCTCTTCTCTCTCTCTCTCCTCTCTCTCTCTCTATCACATAACTCTCCTCTCTCTCTCTCTCTCTCGTGCGAGCGCGTGTGTTGTCGTATGTGTGTGTGTGTGTGTGTGTTGTGTGTGTGTGTGTGTGTGTGTGTGTGTGTGTGGTGTGTGTGTAGTGTGTGTGTGTGTGTGTATGTGTGTGTGTGTGTGTGGTGTGTGTGTAGTGTTGTGTGTGGTGTGTGTGTGTGTGTATGTGCTTCTGAACGTATGTATACGCGAGGCCAAGTTAAATCATGAAATATTGCTCGTATTTGCCCTCATAAAACGAAGGAATGCATTATTCTTCAGTTTATGAGCCAAGAGATATATTTTGACCAGCTGCAGCGCTGGAAGGAAAAATTCAGTCGGAATATTCTCCCTGAATGAAATTCTGCCACGCGACTTCGAAAACACAGAATTCCGCCTCTGGAAGGAGATCACAGCTTGGAGCGAAGGGGCAGTTTCGAGTTTAAATAATTCGTGATGGTAAAGTCCTGTTATATTTTACAGTAATACTGTATTTATGAGACTTATTAAATTTTTTCATTCATGCGGTTTCTTATTTCATCATGATCATTTTGTATTCCTTTTGTGGAAGAGTGAGTTAAAATCTCTCCATTATGTTGATCACAACATACACACATAAAAAAAGATTGGAATAAAACTTATATATATACACACAACTGTACAGTATATACAATTATGTTAAAAAAAAGATAACAGTGATAATGTTGAAAATGAAAATAAGATACTAATCAGAATATTGATGAGAAAGGTAATAATAACGAAAATAAAAATTGTGATGATAATGATAATGATAGTATTGTAATAATAGTAATAAAAACAATAATGAAAATAATGATAATAATAGAGGATAATAATGATGAAAGTGATAGTAATAACGAAAGTGATAAAAAATAGTAATAGAGTAAAATTATAACAAAAAGCCAAAAATACTGAAAGTGATAATTGTAATCTTAACAATAATTATATCAATAATGATGATGATGATGATAAAAATGATAATGATAATGATAATGTGTTGAAATGACAATAATAATGACGATTATAATAATAAAGATGACGATAATATAATAACAAAGAGATAATTATGATGATGATGATGATAATGATATGAAAATAACAAAAAGAATAATTATGATGATGATATTGATAACAATGATGATAATGTAAATGATAATGAAGATAACACCAATAACAAACAACAACCAAATAATTGATAATGATAATAATAATGATAATAATAATAATAACAATAATAATAAAATAATAATGTATAAAAAGTAATAATAATAATGTATATATAATTAATAAAATAATAATAATAAAAATAATAAAAATTTAATAATAAATAATAAAAATAATAAAATAATAATAATAATAAAATACTAATAATAATAAATAATAAAATAAAAATTTATAAATAATAATAATAATAATAATAATAATAATAATAATAATAATAATAATAATGATAATATAATAAGAACAATAAGAATAATGGTAATAACAATGAAAATAATAAAAATAATAATAATAAATAATATAATAATAATAAAATAATAAATAACAACAACAACACTAAATAATAAAAATAAAAATAATAATAATAACAGAAATGATAAATGATTGTAATAATAATTATAATGACAAAAATAGTGACGAACATAATAAAAAATAATAATAATGATAATAATAATAATACTGATAATGGATAATAATAATAATAATAATAGTAAAAATAAAAGAATAATAATGAAAATGATAGTGATAACAAGAGCGATGATGATAATAATCATAATGATATTAACAAAAGAAATACAAGAACATTATCTGTAATGAATATCCCTTGGCTTCAGGCGGCTGCTGTTCCCCTGACGGTACGGATCTCTTTAGAAACCTACGGGTTTTTTCACTCAGCAAGATGACGTTTGATTTGGGGTTTTTCATGTATGTGTGTTTGTCCCTTTTTTGATAAGAATAAACCTGTTTTTTTTTATATCCTTTGGCTTAGCTTTGCTATTGATCCGTGATCACCGTATTTCTACTGTAAGTAATACTACTTATGCAATACTTACCTTATATTCCATATTTTCCCTTGTCTTATTTCTTGTCATTTATTTGTTCTATGTGGCCATTTTGTATAGTTTATTGTTTTTTTCCTGTTTATGTATATCCAAGTCTACTTTAAACTCACCATAAACTATTAGATATATGAAATGAACTGCATTATAGGTAAAACATCACCAAGCGCGGAAGCCCCCAGCATGTAGGTCAAGCTACGTCGGTCGGTCGAGACACTTCTATCTTGTCTGCTGACAGACCTTTAGGATATTTGGTGCGGGGATTGGTGCTTCTCGTGTTTGCCTCTGCTTTATCAAGTACATGGTGTGTTGTCCTGCTTATGTTAGAAAAATTTGAGCTCATTGCATGTAAATAATAGGCAATAAAACAATAATAATAATAACAGTGGTATTAACAATGATAATAATAATGATACGGGTACTACTACAACTCCCTGCAGATAATATTACTATAATAAAATACTCCTACTACTATAATGATAATGATGATTGTGATGATAATAATGATGATAATAATATTTAGAATGACAAATAAATTACAATAATGATAATAATAATAATAATAATAATAATAAATGATAGCTTTAATAATGAAAATGATAATGACAATAATAATAAGTAATACCACCACCAACAACACGGATAATAATAATAATAATAATAGTAATAATAATAATAATAATAATAATAATAATGATAATGATAATGATAATGATAATGATAATAATAATAATGATAATAATAATTGGAGTGAATTTCCCC
>NC_051386.1:22768208-22773075 GCF_015228065.2 Penaeus monodon | reverse complement strand
TTTTTTTTTTTTTTTTTTTTTTTTTTGTTTTTTTTTTTTGTATATAAAAACTTTATGTAAAAAATATAAAAAAAAAAAAAAAAGTAAATATTTTAATATTATTTTTTTTTTTTTTTTTTTTGTATATATATAATATTAAAATTTAAAATTTAAAATATGTATATATATTTAAATATATATAATTATCTAATATATTATTATATATACATTATATGTGTATATATATATAAATATATATATAATATAAAAGGTTATATATAAACATTATTTATAATAATATAAAAAAAGTTGGGGTGTGTGTGTGGTTGTGTGTGTTGTGTGTGTGTGTGTGTGTGTTTGGTGGTGTGGTGTGTGTTTTTGGGTGTGTGTGTGAGTGTGGTGTTGTATATTACATATATATATATATATATTTTTATATTATTTATATTATTTTATATATATATTATTTATATATAATATATATATATATATATATTGTGTATGTATATGTATTATACATAAAATATATATGTGTTATATAATACATACATACACCCCCACAACACACACACACACACCACACACACTTTATATATATTATTTTATTTTTAAATATATATATATTTTAAAATTATATTTATTTATTTATTTATTTTGTGTAATAATATAATTTTATTATTTTATATATTAATATATTTTTTTTTTTTGTTTTGGTTTTTGGTGGGGTGTGTGTGTGTGTTTGCAGCAGAAAAAAACTTCGTACCCTTTGCCCCAAACAAATATGAAAAACCCACATAGTGTTTTTAAAAAACGAGGAGCC
Source organism: Penaeus monodon (assembly GCF_015228065.2). Classification (NCBI taxonomy): domain Eukaryota; kingdom Metazoa; phylum Arthropoda; class Malacostraca; order Decapoda; family Penaeidae; genus Penaeus; species Penaeus monodon. Next base: position 22,772,276 of record NC_051386.1, on the reverse strand, counting down.
ACTTAGCACCTAACCCTATTAATATGGGGTTTGCAAAACAGTACTTTAAATTTTCTGTGTTGAAGTCTTTAAAATTTAATAAAAAACAATTTTTTTATTTAATAAAAAAAAAAGAAAACAGAATAATTCGAGGGGCAACAAATTGCGGACAACAAAAAAACAGCAAAAAAAAGACGGAAAAATAGGCCCAAATTAAAAACCAAGAATGGCGCTGAAGAGGTATTTTCTTTAAAGTTTAGAGTTAAGGAAGATATGGAATTTAAAAAAGTTAAAGAGAAAATTTTTGCAAAAAAACTATAAAGTCTGAAAATTTTCCCCCTTTTTTGAACATGTGCAAAAAAAAAGGGTTTTATAAAAGTGTAAATCTTCCTACAGCCCCCTCCATTTTCTATGATTATGGTTATCCCCCCTGGGGAAAAAAGAGGGAAAACAAAATTTAGTTTTCAGTCACATTGTTTTTTTTATAGGGAAAAAATTTTAAAACATTTTCCTCTTACCAAGCCATCTCAAAGTTTTTGTTGTTTCCACATATGGAAACGTCGGAAACTGGTATTCACCTTTTTTTTTTATGGTTATCAGATGTCGCTGTATAACGAGTGACCGGGGCATGTCTTCCCTGCTGTTTTCCAATTTTTCTTTTTGTGGCCCCCCTTCTCCGACTATAATAAATTCAACTGTTCATATATATATATATATATATATATATTATAAAAATTTTAATATAATATAATATATATATATATAAAATTAAAATATTTAAAAAATTTTTTTTGTTCTTTAATGAGAGTGTTTTTTAGGGAAAGGGGAAAACCGGGAAAATTGGGGCCTCGAAGCCCCCTTTTTTTGCCCCTTTGTCGGGGGCCGTTTTTTCCTGTTTCATTTTTTTTGAGACCAAAGTGAAGGGTATTTCTTGGGATGGAAAAATTGTTTTGTGTGTTTTATTCGGTGTTGGCCCCTGGGTTGTTTTTGTGTTTTGGGTGTGTTGTGGTTTTTAGTTGGGTGTTTTTGGTTGTGTGTTGTGTTGTGGGGGGGGGGTTTTTTTTTTTTTGTGGTTTTTGTTGGTGGTTGTTTTTTGTTTTTTGTTTGTTTTTGTTTGTTTTTTTTGTTGTTTGTGTGTTGTTGGGGGTTGTGTTTTGGTTTTGTGTTTGGGGTGGTAATGTGTGTGTGGGTGTGTGTTTTTTCCCCTTTTTTTTTTTTTTTTTTTTTTTTTTTTTTTTTTTTTTTTTTTTAATATATATATTATATTTATTACACCAATATATACATTTATTTTAATCTTTCCTCTCTATTCCTAACCTATAATTCATTGTTTTTCTTAAAACCGAGTATGTTTAAACCATCCCATACTTGTCAAACTGCATCCCATGCACTTTTCTTCTTTATTAATCACCAATCTTTTCGAGCACTTTTTTCTTATCCATTTTTTCAAAATCGTATCGCACTAGCAGTTCTTAATCATTTCTTTTTCTCATGTATATTTTCAGTACATCCAGCAAGATGTAGCAGTTGTTTTTCGGGTCTACTAGGATGTGATATGAAAAGTCTAATTCCGTACCTTTCAAAAAAAAAAAAAAAAAAAAAATCAAGTGCATTTGGGCCTTTTTTCCCAAAGGCCGATTTTCTTGTATGCCGATCAAAGTATTCTGTCCCCCAAAAGGGGCTCAAACAGTCTTTGCCCTTTTTACTTCCCGGCCAAATCCGATCGACCTTTTTTCTTTTTCCCAATCTCTTGCTAACCCCGGGGCGCCCATTTTTTTTGCTTTTTCTCCGTGATCTCAAATTTCTAAACCCAAAGGACACGGGTTTGTTATTATTTCGCTTTTTTATTTTCCACACCCCATTCATATTCCTTAATAAAAAATGATGATGAATGCACTCCATGTTTCCATGGAAATTCCGCATGCCAGTTTATTGTTTATGCCGCGAACGCTTTCGTCTTCACATAAACGCACCACACACTACACACACAACATGTCCCCCCCACCCAAAAACAGAACCATCTATAACGCACAAACACACACCCAACCCCACACACACACACAAAAAACCCCACACACACAACCCCACACACACACATATATATATTTATTATAATATATATATAATATTAAAATATATAATATAAATATATATACAGTCTTAAGTGTATTATTACTGTATATTATATATATATTTTTATATATATCTTTAATATATATATATATAATATATATTATTAAAATTGTGTGGTTTTTATATATATATATTTATATATAAAATATATATATATATTTAAAATATTTTATTTACATATCACATTGCGTAAAAATTTAAAGGAAAAGGAAGTGAAAATAATAAGGAATAGATTATTTCCACTGCTTAAAAATTTCTCTAAGTACAATAATTCATGAGGGCGAACTATTGGGGGAAATATCATATGGCATTGCCCCGCTTTTTCCTCTCTGGCGGGAGAGTTCACTGTTGCAAAATTTTTTGAAAAGCGGCCAATTACGTCTACTTTAAGATAACTTTTTTAATTATCCCCAAAAATGTTTTATGTGAAAAAGGGAGGACAAAAAAATGTAGGGAAAAATTTTTTTTCCGTTTTTTTCCCCAAGCAAACTGCCAAGAAAAAAATGGGAATCGTGTTAAATGCATACAGAGAAAAAGGGCCCTTTATAGGCAACATAGGGTTATTTCATGTTCTTCTTATATATATATATATAATTTTTTATTAATATATATATAATAAAATATATAATAATATATAATAAATAATATATATATATATATATATATATATATATTATATATATATATAATATATATTTTACGTAACACACACCCCAACACACCCCACAACACACCCACACACACACACACACCACACAAAAAAAATTTTAATATATAATTTAATTATATATAATTTATATAATTTTTATTTTTGTATATATATCGTGTATATGTCGTGTAGTGTGTAGTGTGTGGTGTGGGGCCCCAAAAAAAAAACACAAAACCTTTTCCAATTTCGCTTTTCTTCTCACACGATCCCGTCCTCCTCTTTGCAATTTCCCTTTGCCCAAAGAAGTTTTTTCTCTTTTTTTTTTCTCTGACTTTTTGATGAAATTTTCCCCCCCCCTTACGTTCTGTCCGTGAGAAAACCGGGTTTAATTTATATTTTTTTTTACAGCAGTAAAATAGCTTATTGTTGAAAAAAATAACAGAATTTTCTCTTTTCGGGTAATATATTTTTTTTATTTTTTATTTTTTTTATTTTTTTTTTTTTTTTTTTTTTTTTAATAGGTTTATCCAACAAGAAAGTCTTGAGCGATTTAAGCTGTCAACTCTCAGGAGACGTGTCTAAACTGTTCTAGTCATGGGATATGTTTCGTTTTTTGCCTCTGAATGCGTATAAATGCACTTTCTGACATGCGGGGTGTTTTTTGCCGGGGGGGGGGTTTGGGAGGGAGGGTGATTTGAACTTTTTCAACTAGAAGCCGCGTTATTTTGAAACCCCGGCCAAAGATCACCTTAACCGGCTCCATGCAGGGCCATTGGGTCCTTTTTACCCGTCATATTCGAAAAAGGGCAGCCAAACTAAAAGATAATGCTTTTTTAAAGATCCAGGGACGTGTAAATTATGCAAAATGCTAATCTAATTCTGAAAACTCTTTTCTCCACCTTTAAAAAAAGGGGGATCGGACTAAAAAATATTTTCATATATACTCCGAAAAGATTTGCAAGGTTTTTCTTAGTGGATATTTAATTTTAAAAAAATTGATAGTAAAGAAAGATAATAATGATAAGATGGTGATAAATGATAGCAATAATGATAATAAAAAATTATATTTTTATCATTATTATTATTACATTATTTTTATAAAGAAGAAACAAAAACAATAAAGATAATAATGATAATAATAACATAACAATAATAATAAATCTTTTTGTTAAAATATATTCGGTGCCAAGATTTTTGGGCAAGTGGAGGTCAACCCGCCGGATAACAACGCATTGTTGTTGTTTTTGATGAGTTGGTGTCTATGTAAGTTCTGCTTGTGGGGTTTTGGTGTGGGGTGTTTTTGTCCC
>NC_051386.1:22753208-22755708 GCF_015228065.2 Penaeus monodon | reverse complement strand
TGTTTCCGAATGGCGATGATTAATTTAGGGGAAAATGCCTCCCACAATTAGTTAGCAATTATTTTTTCGAATATTTTACACGGAAAAGGGGTTGGCGATATCATCAAGAGAGTTAGGAGGGTTTGTTTGGGGAACTGGGAAGGTGATGATGACACCTTTTGAAGATGTCGCACAGAGGTGGCGAGCTCGGGAGCGAATTTTCACAGTAACTTGGCGGGATGTCATCAAGGCCAGGAGATTTACTTTTTGCTTTTTCCTTTTTTAAATGCTAACACGCTTCGTATTCGCTTACAATTGTTTGGAGAGGCGGGAGGGTAAGTAAACTAGTAACTCTGTTGTTTGTAGTGATGGGAGTAGTTTGTTAATGTTGGCAAAGTGACAATTGATGATGTTAGAAGTGCTCGCTGGCGAGTCGGCAATTTCGTTGATTCGAGAGAGGTATGTCACTTCTTTTCACCAATTATGTTCCTAATATGGATCTACCATGTTTTGGGCTTTGCATCACTGCTTTTATCAATTATTTGTTTATGATAATTTTTCTTGTATGATCTTAGATCTTGTCTTACCTTTCTTTGTGAAGTATTTTGTTGCATATATGTTTCTTGGCTTTTTGTCTTACCAGGATAAGGTCTTCGATCCTGTTGGTGACCCATGGTTTATTCTGATGGTGAGTTCGTCCACTTCGTTAGTGAGGCAGCAATCATTTGCGAGGTAAATACTAGGAAATGTTCTACAGGGTCTTGGGTTAGCTGGCGCTGTTGTTGACAAGTCATTATGATCAAACATCCCGCTCAGGTTACGAAGTGCCTTGCCTATAAGTGAAACAGTGAAGCTGGAATATAAATGCATTTACATCGTCCACCTCTGGTTAAAGTGCCCCCTAAAGAGGTTTGGCATTAGATATCTGTTCTTTTTTCAACGAGAGTAAACCCATCCTCTTCCACAATATTTGAGCTACAAGATTTTGACTGTAGTTTATTATTCATCACAACAAGCGCCGTATTACTACTGTAGGCTGGGAAACCCCAGGCACGTGGTGATAGCCTATGTTTGCATCACCCGCTCGCGGTTCAATGCGGTTTGGGGGAGAGGGGGGTGCCTTCTTGCTTATCGTTTTCCTTCTGTTATTTTTCTTATTTCTCCCCTTGCTGTTTTCTGATGTTCATTGCGTGTGAACGTTTCGCTTTCTTTGTTGTCTGTCTTCTCTGTGCTGATGAGTGAGGATCTGGGGGGGAAGGTTGAAGCCGGGTCGGTGGGAGGAATGCGTTTCCCTTGGTTGCGTCAGCAGGGGCGCGTGCTTTCACGGCCCCCGGGCACATAAGGCCGGTGATGACGTCAGGTTCAGTGTGCGGGTTTGTGTCACTTACCAGGGGAGGGTAGTGCGACTATAGTTTGAATATATTTTTTTTCATAATACTTCTAAACTCTTTAGTGTAGCAATCGCAAACAATTTTTTTCCGAACAATTTTAAAGAATAGACGTTATATTATTTTCAAGTTTACAGAATTTTTTTCCTTAATTATATATTTCCTTATTTTTGGAGAGGTTGAGGGTTATCACCATAATCACAAAAATCTACAGGAGGCAAATAAGGGGATGTTCGTAGAGGGTCTAAAATTGAAGACTGGGAACGCAATACGAAGCATGAAAAAAAGGAAGGAAAGAAGGAAGGGGCGAAAAGACAGAGTGGGGACGCGAAAGCACGCAACGAGACGAAGAGAAAGAGAAAAAAAATGTGTATGCGTTGAACAAGCAGCCCAGATATTTCATACGCTGCTGAAGTCAACATAAAAAACTCAACATGTGCATCTCTCTTGTATGTAATTTGCACATCAAACGTTAGAAATGCAAGCAAACTTGGTAATTTGATGGTGAAGTGTGGGGCTGAACCTCGCTCGCAGTGTTCCTTAACGTTTTTTTTATTTTGTATTTTTTTTATTTTTTCTAGGCTGTACAGTAATTCTCAGAGTATGAAGAACCCTTTTATTTATAAAGGGGATTGAGTGAGTAATATATTTGTCAATTTTATTATATATATACATATATATATATATTAAAAATAAAATTATATATATATATATATATATATATATATATTAAATATATGTGTGTAGTATAATATATATATATATAATATATATATATATATTTATATATATATATATATAAAAATATTATAATTTTATATATTGATATATATATGTGTGTAAATGTAAAATATATATATTTTATATATATAATATATATATATATATATATATATATATATATCCATGATCAATCGTGTATCCATCTATCCTGCATTGTATACATCGATTTATTTTCTTTTTTATGTCGACGTGCGCGCGCGCACACACACACACACACACACACACACACACACACACACACACACACACACACACACACACACACACACACACACACACACACACACACACTCACACACAAACACACACGGACGAACATGTATATAAATTTACACTTATTTATATACTGA
>NC_051386.1:22725708-22728208 GCF_015228065.2 Penaeus monodon | reverse complement strand
CCAGGAACCATCTGTAGATACCAGACAGACCCTCTACTGCATCGTTTCAAGCGTTACAGTCGGCTCGAGGACGAGCCTTGTGCGTGGCCGAGCGATGTCAACAATACGTAGCAAGGCCGGATGTACACTTCACACCTCCGTCCAAGCACGCAGCCCCTTCTCCTTGGCAGGGCGCAGATGCGCCCGGCTTTCTTTTGCACAGGGAACAAAAATCCGTCCCCCATAGGGAACCGCCGCATAAAAAGGGGACGTCCGTAAGGCAGAGACACACAGAGAGGGACACAGCAGATGGCCCAAGCCACACAGGGTCCAGCTCCACCACCTCGTCCTCCACTCGGGGACACGGGGTCTCTTGGGGGGGCTCATATCTGTCCCTTTAAGAATAAACCAGCAAAACTAAACCCTTTTCACTGACCCACCCAAGTCCATCTTCGTCTCGCTCACACCCGGCGAAGTTGGTGCTCCCAACTCACGTGTCGCTTACACACACACACACACACACACACACACAGCACAACAACACAAAACACACACCACCCCCACCACCCACACACAATAATATATACACACACACACACACACACACACACACACACACATGTGTGTGTGTGTGTGTGTTTGTATGCGCACACATGTTTGTACACAAAAGCGTGTGTGTGAGTGTGCCTGAGTTCCCGCTTCACTGTGTTACACTCACTCTACTAGACAGATAGCACAGCCAGGCTGTCCGGGGAGTCGATTAGTCAGAGAATTAGTAGCACGGGAAAAATTAGAGGCTGCCTGACTCATTTGAATCGATTGGCTTATTTGGAACATAATTCCGTTGCAGTGGGTGTGACACGAACGGCCGTGTTATGCCGAATGTAATTCCCCCGTTGAAATGAGGCCGACAAAGTACTGAACGCACAGGAAGGATTTTTAATGGCTCTTCTTCCCTAAAAGAAGTCAATCAGCATTACATTTATTATTAAAACAAAAGCGGCCCATTTTCCTTTAGATTTCCTCATATGAAAATTCCTTTCTGTTCAGACTTATACAATAATAAATCTTGTGTGTTACGGTCTCCAGAGTTTTAAAAAGTTTCGGAGCCAAGGGCGCTCGGGTCATTACGGGAAATAATGGAGTTTTTTTCCCTCTCTCCTGGCAAAAGTTTTAGAAAAAACCTTTTTTAGCATTTCTGTCTTTCTTTTCCTTTATTATTTTTATATATCTAACAAGAGAGAGAGAGAGTGTGAGAGAGAGAGAGAGAGAGAGAGAGAGAGAGAGGAGAGAGAGAGAGAGAGAGGAGAGAGAGAGACGGAGTGAGAGAGAGTGGCTGAGAAATATTGCTTTAGAATCCCAGTAGACCTGAAAATTTCGTTGATAAGGAAAATAAGATCTCTACATCCGTTTATTCGGCATGTAAGTGATTAAAGCGCTCAACTTAATGCTGGAACGTGACACTTCAACAGCGGGCGACAGGAAGAGTCTTTGATATGTCACGACCAGTTTCCCCTGTGGGGGAACTTTGGCAGATAGTGAGTGAGAGAGCGGGGAGGGAAGAGAGAGAGAGGAGATGGAGAGAGAGAGGGGAAGAGAGAGAGAGAGAGAGAGAGAGAGAGAGAGAGAGAGAGAGGGGGAGAGAGAGAGAGAGAGAGGGGAGGGGAGAGAGGGGAGAGAAAGAGAGAGAGATGAGAGAGAGAAGAGAGAGAGAGAGGAGAGAGAGAGAAAGAGAGAGAAAGAGAGGGGAAAAGAGAGAGAGAGAAAAACGTAGAGAGAGAGAGACGTAGAGAGAGAGATACGTAGTTAGATAGATAGATTGATAGATGGATAGATATAGTATTTTATATATAGAAGGAGTGAGAGAGAGAGAGAGGACGGGACAGAGAACAGAGAGTGATAAAGAGAGAGACAAAGAGGAGTAAAAGAGAGACAGACAGAAAAGGGGAGGGAGTATGCAATTAAAGTAATTAGACAGAGAACCCAAAGCAACCATAAGCGAGAGACACAAAAAACGAGAGTGTTATGCTATTAGAAGGAAGGCTTCACAGGACAAATGCCATCTCTTTAAAACTTTCATGGAAATGAAGCCACTCTGAAATGATAATTCCATCAGATTACAGTGGCATTCGAATGCTTTGCATTTGCTACGATAATTAAATTATTTTTTCATGCGTCAAAGGCATATACCGTCCATTGATTTCAAGTAAAACCCACCCCCAAATGAATGAAGACTTTTACAAATCTCTTACACATTTTAATTTCTTTCATCTATCTACTTTCAGCACACTTCCAGAGGTACACTTAGACATTTGTTTAATACATATATTCTTGATAAATTCACAGACAAAAAATTGTTATCGTTTTTTCTGCATTCTATTTGTGAGGGGGCTTTCTGATCGGATGACCGCCCAGAGGAAATTTGACCGGCCGTGCTGCAGTATTCATTTTTTTTTTAGTGCGTACGGGGGGAAGAGGGGAGAGTGTGTGGGAAAAAAGAGAGAGAGAGAGAGAGTGAGAA
>NC_051386.1:22718942-22725608 GCF_015228065.2 Penaeus monodon | reverse complement strand
TTTTTTGGGCCCCCCCCAAAGGGGAAAATTTTTATTAAAAAATTTTTTTTCCCCCCCCCATTTAAATTTTACCCAAAAAAAAAGGAAAAAAAACTGTTTCCCCTTTTTTTGTTCCATTTCCCATTTTACGAGAAAAAACCCCTTTTTGTTGTTGACCCCCACTGAATTGGGTTGTACTTCAAAAAATTGTAAAGGAAAATTTTTTTTACACCATAAAAACTTTAAAAATGACATATGTTTAAAATCAAATCACTTTCATAAAAAAAAAGCATTCATAATTCACACATTTTCAGATAAAAGGCCCCTATCTTTTTCATTTTCGAGAACTTGATAGTCAAATCAAATATTCGGGAATGTTTTACTACAAAATAAATTTACCACGACACTGCATGAAAAAAAAGTAAACCAATACATTTTGTGGAAAAATTTGGAACCTTTTTATAAACTAAATGTTCAGCATTATATCTGTAAACAGTGTAACTTTTGGCTATTTTTTTTTACCATAACAAAGACTCGAGAATCGCGCGAACGCCCCACCCAAAAGTTCAAACCCATCCTTTTTTTCAAACACGAAGGCATACCGGGAAAGGAAAACCGGATTTTCCCGACGTGGCATTCACTGGGAAATCACCATTTTGTGAGAAATCCGCGGCCTCCGTGTTACAGAGGGAAAAGGAGACAACCATTACGTAAAAAGGGCTCCCATTTATTGTTTTCATTAAATGGAAAACGTTCAAAAAAAATAGTTGCACGCACACACACACACCCCACCCACACCCACACACACACCCCACACACACACACCACACACACACACCACACACCAATAATATAATATATATATATATATATATATATATATATTGTGTGTGGGGGTGTGTGTGTGTGTGTGTGTGTGTGTCTTATACATTTGATTATATTTATTTATTATTTTATATATATTTTATTTATTTTTAATATTTTTAAATAATTATTTTTTTTTAATATATATTATTATTTTTATATTATTATTTTATTTAACCTTTTTCCCTTTATTACTTTATTTATCCCTATTTTTTTATTTTTCCCTTTTTTTTTTTTAAAATTTTCTTATATTTTTTACACACCCCATGTATTTTTAAAATTTTTTATAAAATATTAATATTATATATATATATATACCTTTTGTTTTGTGGGTGTGTGTTGTGTGCGTGTGATGTTTTGGGCAATGCTTTCCCGAAGGGTTTAAGAAATCCATACAGTAGGGAAGGAAAAGGTACTTAAACTTTTAAAAGGGAAATAAATTAACTTGTATAAAGGAAAAAAGTGTTCAATTTTTCATCTTTTTTCTAAAAGAAATTAGCCCTTACGACAATATAATTGCAGTTAAAATCCAGTAACTTGCTTTCGTTTATCAATATAATAGCACTAATAACTCTCTCCTCTTTTCAAGTAAGATTTAGATACAAAAAAAGGCAAATGATAAATTTATGAGGTTTGAAATGTTAACTTTCCAGTCATGCACATTAGCCATCAACAAATTACTAAGATCACTAACAGATCCATAACAATAAAGTGAAAATATTAGGCGTGCTGTTTTATATATCAAGGACGAAGCCACAAGTGGGCATTAATCTTTTGATAAAGGTTGATTTCAATTACAAAGATACCTTTTGTAACAGTATCTGCCCTGTGGATTTCTGTGAGGATGTAGTGACATGCTCTGCAGATAAGAATTTGCTGTCTTCTTTTTGCATACATTAATGCCCCTTTCTTTGGGAATCCATATCCGGCTTCCGAGGCTGAGGTCTCTGGCATAGAGTGTGTCATCTGTTGTCGGTAAGCGTAGTTTAACTGCATAAAACAACACGTATATTATGTCATGTATAAGGTGAGTGTAATTAAATCTATACGAAATGACATGTATATGGATTATTATCCTTAGAATTAATGTGTAAAAAGGTTTTACTCCAAATACCCTTAATTGAAATGAAATATTAACTAATCCGCGTGGTCCAATTTGGGTAAGTAGGATAATCATCTGCAATTAATCAATTATCACGTTTTACTTAATTTTGTCGGGCATAGGTCATAGGGAATCTCTTTTTTTATGTGTGTATGTCTCTCTCTCTCTCTCTCTCTCTCTCTCTCTCTCTCTCTCTCTCTCTCTCTTCTCGCTTTTTCTCTCTCTCTCTTCTCTCTCCTCTTTCTCTCTCTCTTCTCTCTTCTCTCTCCTCTTTTCTCTCTCTCTCTCTCTCTCTCTCTCTCTCTCTCTCTCTCTCTCTCTCTCTCTCTCTCTCTCTCTCTCTCTTTCTCCCACACACTCTCTCTCTTTCCTCGTAAAGCACTAAAATAAAATATGAAATACTGCAGCACGGCCGGTCAATTTCACTCTGACGGTCATCCCGATCAGAAAGCCCCCTCACAAATAGAATGCAGAAAATACGATAACAATGTACCTCTGGAAAATTTATCAAGAATATATGTATTAACACAAATGTCTAAGTGTACCTCTGGAAATGTGCTGAAAGTAGATAGATGAATGCAATTAAAATGTGTAAGAGATTTGTAAATGTCTTCATTCATTTGGGTGTGGTTATACTTGAAATCAATGGACGGTATATGCCTTTGACGCATGAAAACTAATTTAATTATCGTAGCAAATGCAAGCATTCGAATGCACTGTAATCTGATGGAATTATCATTTCAGAGTGGCTTTTATTTCCATGAAGTTACGAAAGCATTTGTCCTGTAAGCCTTCCTTCTAATAGCATAAAAACTTCGTTTATTGTGTCTCTCGCTTATGGTTCTTGGATTTTCTGTCTAATTACTTTAATCGCAATACTCCCTCCCCTTTTCTGTCTCTCTCTTTTTACTCCTCTCTTTGTCTCTCTCTTTAATCACTCTCTGTTTCTCTGTCTGTCTCTCTCTCTCCCCTCTCACTCCTTCTATATATATATATCCATATCTATCCATCTATCATCTATCTATCTAACTACGTATCTCTCTCTCTACGTCTTCTCTCTCTCTCCTCTCTCTCTCTCTCTCTCTCTCTTCTCTCTCTCCTCCTCTCTTCTCTCTCTCTCTCCCCTCTCTCTCTCTCTCTCACCCCCTCTCTCTCTCTTCTTCTATCTATCTATCTATCTATCTATCTTGATCTTCTATCTACCATCTCCCCTCCCTCACTCCTCCCTCAAACTCTTCTCTCTCTACTCTCTCTCTCTCTCTCTCTCTCTCTCTCCTCTCTCTCTCCTCTCTCTCTACTCTCTCTCTTTTCTCCCTCCCTCTCTCTCTCCCCTCCCCGCTCTCTCAAATCACTATCTGCCAAAGTTCCGCCACAGGAATCTGGTCGTGACATATCAAAGACTCTTCCTGTCGCCCGCTGTTGAAGTGCTCACGTTCCAGCATTAAGTTGAGCGCTTTAATCACTTACATGCCGAATAAACGGATGTAGAGATCTTATTTTCCTTATAAACGAAATTTTCAGGTCTACTGGGATTCTAAAGCAATATTTCTCAGCCACTCTCTCTCACACTCCGTCTCTCTCTCTCTCTCTCTCTCTCTCTCTCTCTCTCTCTCTCTCTCTCTCTCTCTCTCTCTCTCTCTCTCTCTCTCTCTCTCTTGTTAGATATATAAAAATAATAAAGGAAAAGAAAGACAGAAATGCTAAAAAAGGTTTTTTTCTAAAACTTTTGCCCAGGAGAGAGAAAGAGCTCCATTATTTCCCGTAATGACCCGAGCGCCCTTGGCTCCGAAACTTTTTAAAACTCTGGAGACCGTAACACACAAGATTTATTATTGTATAAGTCTGAACAGAAAGGAATTTTCATATGAGGAAATCTAAAGGAAAATGGGCCGCTTTTGTTTTAATAATAAATGTAATGCTGATTGACTTCTTTTAGGGAAGAAGAGCCATTAAAAATCCTTCCTGTGCGTTCAGTACTTTGTCGGCCTCATTTCACGGTGGAATTACATTCGGCATAACACGGCCGTTCGTGTCACACCCACTGCAACCGGAATTATGTTCCAAATAAGCCAATCGATTCAAATGAGTCAGGCAGCCTCTAATTATTCGTGCTACTAATTCTCTGACTAATCGACTCCCCGGACAGCCTGGCTGTGCTATCTGTCTAGTAGAGTGAGTGTAACACAGTGAAGCGGGAACTCAGGCACACTCACACACACGCTTTTGTGTACAAACATGTGTGCGCATACAAACACACACACACACACATGTGTGTGTGTGTATGTGTGTGTAGTGTGTGTGTGTATATATATATGTGTGTGTGTGTGTGTGTGTGTGTGTGTGTGTGTGTGTGTGTGTGTGTGTGTGTGTGTGTAAGCGACACGTGAGTTGGGAGCACCACTTCGCCAGGTGTGAGCGAGACGAGAGATGGACTTGGGTGGGTCAGTGAAAAGGGGTTTAGCTTGCTGGTTTATTCTTGAAGACAGATATGAGACCCCCCAAGAGACCCCCGTGTCCCCGAGTGGAGGACGAGGTGGTGGAGCTGGACCCTGTGTGGCTTGGGCCGTCTGCTGTGTCCCTCTCTGTGTGTCTCTGCCTTACGGACGTGCCCTTTTATGCGGCGGTTCCCTATGAGGACGGATGTTTGTTCCTGTGCGAAAAGAGAAAGCCGGGCTGCATCTGCGCCCTGCCCGAGGAGAAGGGCTGCGTGCTTGGACGGAGGTGTGAAGTGTACATCCGGCCTTGCTACGTATTGTTGACATCGCTCGGCCACGCACAAGGCTCGTCCTCGAGCCGACTGTAACGCTTGAAACGATGCAGTAGAGGGTCTGTTTGGTATCTACAGATGGTTCCTGGTGATCCGAGAGTCGCTAGGCCGTCGCGTGCCAGGTAGCGGGTGTGGCAGAGGTTTCGCACTGAGGTGCAACATTCAGTAGCGAGGAGGGTCATCGTCTTCAGAAGTTGAAATATAAGTGTACCAGGCCAGTAAAATGGGCTAAGGAGAAGGATGATAATGAGTTTGTCAATCACCTTACTAAGTTGCAAGAAAAATGAGAGCATAATAAGGACAGTTTGTCACAAGAAGGGCGTGTCAAGTAGTGAGTTCAATAAGGTACCATCATATTGAAGAGAGATAAGTTGATTGAATAAGACTTCCATATCTTTGGGGTAAATAGGCAAGTATATATGCTTCGAACACATAGGCAGCTGGGCCTGAACTTAATTCTAACAGTGCGCGTCTCGGCGCTTCAGTCGTATGAGCGTAAGTGTGCGGCGGGCGCACGATTCCTTCGTTTACGGCCATGAGCCGGGCTTAATTTGCGGTGAAAATCAACAGTGCGCGTCTCGGCGCTTCAATCGTATGAGCGTAATTCTCGTTGCGGCGGGCGCAGGGTTCCTTCGTTTACGGCCATGAGCCGGGCTTAAAATTAACTTGCGGTGATTGTAACCGAGTAAGCCTATATAAAGCATGGTGTCTCCAATGTGTTGCCATTATTTGCAACTGGAGATACTACCATCAGTACATATTCACCAAACCTTAAACTAAAGAAGCATAAACTCCAGCTTACTGAGGACAAGATATCGAACTTCGAGAGGACGTCGTAAAAGAGATTTGGGTTCAGTTATTAGTCATAGGGATGGCACATAGTAAATACGCACCCTTCGAGTGAATTCCGAGTAGAGTGGGCAGTTAGGTAGATAAGAGGATAGTCAGATGATCGAAATCTACGTGTGAACGAGCGACAGATTAGCACGGCAAGTATGAAGAACAGTGATATAAAGAACGATATAGTGTATACACAGAATATAACAATACGCAAAAAGTAATGAAGTGATTAATAATAGGAATAACATATAAGAGAAAAAAATAGATAATTTCATTAATTCCACAGAAATAAACATGAATAATATGATGAGAGCAGCCAAACAACAATAATCAATTAAACTTGAAGGTACTCATTTGTTCTGAGGAAATGATATATGCTAATTGTGCGATCTGAGGATTAAAATTATAATAGACAGAAAAATACTAACACAATACATCAATTACGGGATGGTTAGAGCTGGGGAATGAGGTGTGAAGTGAGGGTGCGTGTCACTTAGGTTTGATCTCAGTGTGTAATTGTGTTTAAAAAAAACAATGGTTGACAGGGAGAAGTTATGTAGTATAGAGTTAGTAGTGTGCGTTCGAAGAGTGGCGTGTACTTGAATTTGAAAGAAGGCAACTTATATGCAAGGTGTGGCTGGGTATAGGGAGGGCAATAGTTACTCTGGCACTAATAGGTACACTTACTTTTAATAGTAACGAGGAAGATTGTTGGTGCTGGATAAAACTGCGACATCCTGGCTGTGTTGACGAGGGTTCGCGAAGAATTAGCGAGGCAGGTGAGCCGGATTGACGAGTGTGGCGGCGTAGAGTGCGAGGATACATCTTCAGCGACTTCGTCAGGAGGGTAGCACAGGCGTGAGTGGTCAGCACGAAGTAGTAGGACAGACATGGTGCGGGTAGGCGTGATCGAAGACGACTTGGTAGTGATGGCTGGGCGTTAAAAGAGGCGGGGAGGCACTTCGCGTGGATCGGCAACAGGCGTCGGCGAGGAGCGAGGTGGTAGGCGAATATGCGTTGGCGTTGTGAGGTTCTTGAACACCGCTGCCATCAGATGTAAGCGAAAAGGCCACCGCTGTCGCCAGATGTAAGCGACACGTGAGTTGGGAGCACC
>NC_051386.1:22688610-22698610 GCF_015228065.2 Penaeus monodon | reverse complement strand
CAACACAGCCAGGATGTCGCAGTTCTATCCAGCACCAACAATCTTCCTCGTTACTATTAAAAGTAAGTGTACCTATTAGTGCCAGAGTAACTATTGCCTCCCTATACCCAGCCACACCTTGCATACAAGTTGCCTTCTTTCAAATTCAAGTACACGCCACTCTTCGAACGCACACTACTAACTCTATACTACATAACTTCTCCCTGTCAACCATTGTTTTTTTTTAAACACAATTACACACTGAGATCAAACCTAAGTGACACGCACCCTCACTTCACACCTCATTCCCCAGCTCTAACCATCCCGTAATTGATGTATTGTGTTAGTATTTTTCTGTCTATTATAATTTTTATCCTCAGATCGCACAGTTTAGCATATATCATTTCCCTCAGAACAAATGAGTACCTTCAAGTTTAATTGATTATTGTTGTTTGGCTGCTCTCATCATATTATTCATGTTTATTTCTGTGGAATTAATGAAATTATCTATTTTTTCTCTTATATGTTATTCCTATTATTAATCACTTCATTACTTTTTGCGTATTGTTATATTCTGTGTATACACTATATCGTTCTTTATATCACTGTTCTTCATACTTGCCGTGCTAATCTGTCGCTCGTTCACACGTAGATTTCGATCATCTGACTATCCTCTTATCTACCTAACTGCCCACTCTACTCGGAATTCACTCGAAGGTTGCGTATTTACTATGTGCCATCCCTATGACTAATAACTGAACCCAAATCTCTTTTACGACGTCCTCTCGAAGTTCGATATCTTGTCCTCAGTAAGCTGGAGTTTATGCTTCTTTAGTTTAAGGTTTGGTGAATATGTACTGATGGTAGTATCTCCAGTTGCAAATAATGGCAACACATGGAGACACCATGCTTATATAGGCTTACTCGGTTACAATCACCGCAAGTTAATTTAAGCCCGGCTCATGGCCGTAAACGAAGGAACCCTGCGCCCGCCGCAACGAGAATTACGCTCATACGATTGAAGCGCCGAGACGCGCCCCTGTTAGAATTAAGTTTAGGCCCAGCTGCCTATGTGTTCGAAGCATATAGACTTGCCTATTTACCCCAAAGATATGGAAGTCTTATTCAATCAACTTTCTCTCTTCAATATGATGGTACCTTATTGAAAATCACTACTTGACACGCCCTTCTTGTGACAAACTGTCCTTATTATGCTCTCAAATTTTTTTTGCAATTAGTAAGGTGATTGACAAACTCATTATCATCCTTCTCCTTAGCCCATTTCACTGGCCTGGTACACTTATATTTCAGCTTCTGAAGACGATGACCCTCCTCGCTACTGAATGTTGCACCTCAGTGCGAAACCTCTGCCACACCCGCTACCTGGCACGCGACGGCCTAGCGACTCTCGGATCACCAGGAAAACCATCTGTAGATACCAACAGACCCTCTACTGCATCGTTCAAGCGTTACAGTCGGCTCGAGGACGAGCCTTGTGCGTGGCCGAGCGATGTCAACAATACGTAGCAAGGCCGGATGTACACTTCACACCTCCGTCCAAGCACGCAGCCCTTCTCCTCGGGCAGGGCGCAGATGCAGCCCGGCTTTCTCTTTTCGCACAGGAACAAACATCCGTCCTCATAGGGAACCGCCGCATAAAAGGGCACGTCCGTAAGGCAGAGACACACAGAGAGGGACACAGCAGATGGCCCAAGCCACACAGGGTCCAGACTCCACCACCTCGTCCCACTCGGGGACACGGGGGTCTCTTGGGGGGTCTCATATCTGTCTTCAAGAATAAACCAGCATGCTAAGAACCCTTTCATTGACCCGCCAAGTCCATCTCTCGTCTCGCTCACACCTGGCGAAGTGGTGCTCCCAACTCACGTGTCGCTTACACACACACACACACACACACACACACACACACACACACATATATATATTTCACACACACACACACACACACACACACACACATGTGTGTGTGTGTGTGTGTTTGTATGCGCACACATGTTGTACACAAAAGCGTGTGTGTGAGTGTGCCTGAGTTCCCGCTTCACTGTGTTACACTCACTCTACTAGACAGATAGCACAGCCAGGCTGTCCGGGGAGTCGATTAGTCAGAGAATTAGTAGCACGAATAATTAGAGGCTGCCTGACTCATTTGAATCGATTGGCTTATTTGGAACATAATTCCGGTTGCAGTGGGTGTGACACGAACGGCCGTGTTATGCCGAATGTAATTCCACCGTGAAATGAGGCCGACAAAGTACTGAACGCACAGGAAGGATTTTTAATGGCTCTTCTTCCCTAAAAGAAGTCAATCAGCATTACATTTATTATTAAAACAAAAGCGGCCCATTTTCCTTTAGATTTCCTCATATGAAAATTCCTTTCTGTTCAGACTTATACAATAATAAATCTTGTGTGTTACGGTCTCCAGAGTTTTAAAAAGTTTCGGAGCCAAGGGCGCTCGGGTCATTACGGGAAATAATGGAGCTCTTTCTCTCTCCTGGGCAAAAGTTTTAGAAAAAAACCTTTTTTAGCATTTCTGTCTTTCTTTTCCTTTATTATTTTTATATATCTAACAAGAGAGAGAGAGAGTGTGAGAGAGAGAGAGAGAGAGAGAGAGAGAGAGAGAGAAGAGAGAGAGAGAGAGAGAGAGGAGAGAGAGAGAGAGAGAGACGGAGTGAGAGAGAGTGGCTGAGAAATATTGCTTTAGAATCCCAGTAGACCTGAAAATTTCGTTGATAAGGAAAATAAGATCTCTACATCCGTTTATTCGGCATGTAAGTGATTAAAGCGCTCAACTTAATGCTGGAACGTGAGCACTTCAACAGCGGGCGACAGGAAGAGTCTTTGATATGTCACGACCAGATTCCCTGTGGCGGAACTTTGGCAGATAGTGAGTGAGAGAGGGGGAGGGAGAGAGAGAGAGAGAGAGAGAGGAGGGGAGAGAGAGAGAGAGAGAGAGAGAGAGGGAGAGAGAGGAGAGAGAGAGAGGTAGAAGAAAAGAGAGAGATTGAGTGAGGTGAGGGACGAGGGAGATAGGTAGATAGATAGAGAGACAGATGATAGATAGATAGATAGATAGAGAGAAGAGAGAGAGGAGAAGAGAGAGGAGAGAGAGAGAGAGAGAGGAGAGAAGAGAGAGAGAGAGAAAGAGAGAGGAGAGAGAGAGAGAGAGAAGAGAGAGAAAAGAGGAAGAGAAAGAGAAGGAGAGAAAAAAGAAGAGAGAAAGAGAGAGAGGAGAGAGAGAGAGACGTAGAGAGAGGGGAGAGTTAGAGAGAGAGATACGTAGTTAGATAGATAGATTGATAGATGGATAGATATAGATATTATAATAAGAAGGAGTGAGAGAGAGAGAGAGAGACAGACAGAGAAACAGAGAGTGATAAAGAGAGAGACAAAGAGAGGAGTAAAAGAGAGACAGACAGAAAAGGGGAGGGAGTATGCAATTAAAGTAATTAGACAGAGAATCCAAGCAACCATAAGCGAGAGACACAATAAACGAGAGTGTTATGCTATAGAAGGAAGGTTCACAGGACAAATGCATCTCGTTAACTTTCATGGAAATGAAGCCACTCTGAAATGATAATTCCATCAGATTACAGTGCATTCGAATGCTTGCATTTGCTACGATAATTAAATTAGTTTTCATGCGTCAAAGGCATATACCGTCCATTGATTTCAAGTATAACCACCCCAAATGAATGAAGACATTTACAAATCTCTTACACATTTTAATTTCATTCATCTATTACTTTCAGCACACTTCCAGAGGTACACTTAGACATTTGTGTTAATACATATATTCTGATAAATTCACAGACAAAAATTGTTATCGTATTTCTGCATTCTAATTTGTGAGGGGGCTTTCTGATCGGGATGACGTCAGAGTGAAAACTTGACCGGCCGTGCTGCAGTATTTCATATTTTATTTTAGTGCGTACGAGGGAAAGAGAGAGAGTGTGTGGGAGAAAGAGAGAGAGAGAGAGAGAGAGAGAGAGAGAGAGAGAGAGAGAGAGAGAGAGATGAGAGAGAGAGAGAGAGAGAGAGAGAGAGAGACATACACACATAAAAAAAGAGATTCCCTATGACCTATGCCCGACAAAATTAAGTAAAACGTGATAATTGATTAATTGCAGATGATTATCCTACTTACCCAAATTGGACCACGCGGATTAGTTAATATTTCATTTCAATTAAGGGCTATTATGGAGTAAAACCTTTTTACACATTAATTCTAAGTGATAATAATCCATATACATGTCATTTCGTATAGATTAATTACACTCACCTTATACATGACATAATATACGTGTTGTTTTATGCAGTTAAACTACGACTTACCGACAACAGATGACACACTCTATGCCAGAGACCTCAGCCTCGGAAGCCGGATATGGATTCCCAAAGAAAGGCATTATGTATGCAAAAAGAAGACAGCAAATTCTTATCTGCAGAGCATGTCACTACATCCTCACAGAAATCCACAGGGCAGATACTGTTACAAAAGGTATATTGTAATTGAAATCAACCTTTATCAAAAGATTATGCCCACTTGTGGCTTCGTCCTGTATATAAAACAGCAGCCTATATTTCACTTATGTTATGGACTATTGTGGATCTTTAGTAATATTGTTGATTGGGTAAGTGCAGACGGAAGTAACATTTCAAACTCATAAATTCATTTGCCTTTTTTGTATCTAAATCTTACTGAAAGGAGAGAGTTATTAGTGCATTATTGATAAACGAAGCAAGTTACGGATTTAACTGCATTATGATTTGTCTTAAGGGCTATATTTTGTATAAATGATATTAAAAATTGAACATTTTTATTTATACATATGTCACTTATTGCTCATTCTAAAATGTCAAGTACCTTTCCTCCATACTGATATGGTTCTCTTAATGCTCCTTCAGGGAATGCTCTGCCATAGATCAACGCACACACACACACACACACCACACTATGTATATATATATATTATATATATCTATATATATATATATATATATACTATATATATATATATTACTTCCATTACATGTTGTGTTTTATACATCTATAGAATGATATATATATTATATATATAATAATATATAATACTATATATTATTATAATATATTATATATATATATATATAATATTATATAGTACATATATATATATATATAGTGTGTGTATATATATATATAATATATATATATATATATATATATATATATATATATATATATATATACAAATGTATAAGTACACACACACACACACACACACACACACACACACAATATATATAATATATATATATATATATATAATATATATATTGGTATAGTATATATATATATATACTATATGTGTGTGTGTGTGTGTGTGTGTGTGTGTGTGTGTGCTGCAACTATTATTTTTTTCTGAATCGTTTTCCATTGAATGCAATCCAATACTAATGGGATGCCATTGTACTGTACATGGTTGCTCTCTCTTGCCCGTCTGCCTAACACGGAGGCCGACGGAGTGCTCAAGTCAAACTGGTGATTGCCTGAGTGAATGCCACTGTCTGGGAATATCCTGTTCTCTTCCGGCTATGCCTTCGTGTTTTGAAAATAGGAGTGGATTTGAACTTTTGTGGCTGGACTGTTCGCGACGATTCTCGAGTCTTTGTGTTATGGGAAATAATAATAGCCAATGTTATTCACGTTTACAGATATAATGCTGAACATTTTCAGTTGCTATTAAAAAAGGTTCCCAAATGTGTCCATCAAAATGTATTGGTCTTACTTTCTTTTCCATGCAGTGTACGTGGATAAATTGATTTAGATAGTAAATACATTCCTGACATATTTAGATCTATGACTTCAAGTTCTCGAAAGGTGAACATGATGAGCGCCTTCTATGCTGAAAGAACTGTGTGTAATTATAGAATGCTTTTTTGTTATGTAAATGTGATTTGATATCATATAGTTCATTTAAATTTTTATACTGGTGTAAATGAGAATTTTGCCTTTACAATTTTTGAAAAGTACAACCGAAGTTCAGTGCAGTTGGGTCAACAACAAAGGTGTTCTTCTCGTAAAATGGGAAATGAGAACAAAGAAACATTTCTTAGGATGATTTCATGTATATATATATAAGCCCCTGGCCATTTTTTATTCATTGATAATACTACAACTGACAAGGGGAACGGGTATCGGCAAAGATAAATTATCCGTTATGTGATAAAGAATTGTTGCAGTACTATAAATATATCAGGCCTGTAGTGAGGGGTACTGTATTGAACTGAATAATAATGAGTACATGTGTTTGGAAGTTCGACAAATGCTACTAGTTAAACAGTTCCATTCACACGCGCGCGTGCGTGTGCAGATTGTATCATTATTTCCGCAACTACTCGCTTTCTATCAATCGTATTGTTTTCTTGTGCTTTGCCGCGGCAGTAAATTGCAAATGCATCTGCTTGCTACACTGATGCCATACAGTTACGCTCGGTAGCATCCTTTTAAAGAATTTCTTCTTTTCCTGACAGTGCCGTGTGATTAACTGGTAGATATTAAAGCCACACAATTACATATACTGTTTTAATAAGGGCAATCCTTCTGTCTGTTTTTCTTTATGGTGTTAATATCACCACTACACTCCTAAGGGTGAAATAGTTAACTATATCCTACAACTCTCGAATTATCAGTTGTTTCCCCAAATTCAACAACGGTACATGCCTTGTTATATTGCAATTCGTCTCTTCTCTCGAGCTGAATAGAGTCGCGATGTTTCTTCTCTCTAATTGACATCATCTGCAACTTATTCTCAAGAAGATCGATATGCAGTTTGTATCCCTAATCCTACTTATACATTTATACCATTTGCCTTTAACCTTTAAATCATCTGACATGAAGCTGTTACCGCCCTTTTCTCTCTCTCTCTCTCTCTCTCTCTCCTCTCCCCTCTCATCTTCTCTCTCTCTCTCTCTCTCTCTCTTTCTATAGGTATGTGGTGAATATTTTATATATATATATATATGTATATTATATAAAATATATATATATAAAAAAAACACCCCCACAACACACACACACAAACATATATTATATATATACATACATACATATATATATATATATATATATTATATATATATATATATATATATTTTATCTATATATATATATATATATATATATTTTATTTGTTTAAGGCCCCAATGCCCCATCCACCCTTAGCTTCCAGCCACTGGGGTTGCTCATGGTGAGTCTCCAGGCAGGCCCACGGCCCATCTCTAGCTCCTCGCAACAGGTCTGGTCAAGCGCCAGACTAACTGTTGGAGGGTCTATCTGTTACAGCTGACCAGAATATCAGCCCAACATGATCGGAGATGGGCCGCCCACCCACTGAGCGGACTACATTCATCTGCGAGGAGGACTTGGAGTTCAGCTTCTCAGGGCTGCTTGGCAGGACGAAGGTCATTAACTAAGAAAGCATCGGGCCTCTTCAGCAAGATTCCTTCTCAGCAGAAGGAACAATGCACACCCCACACCACACACACAGACACACACACACAGAACACACAACACACACACACACACACACCACACACACACAAACACACCACACACACACACACCACACGCATATATATATATATTATTTTATATAATAATATATATAATAATTTTTTTCATATAATATGATTTTTTTTTATATATATATATATTTGATAAACCGAATATCTAACTTTAGATACTGATATTCTGACTTAATCCGAGATATGAGGTAAAATAATTTTAAGCTGTGTATATGAATTCGAAGACTACAAAACAAATTAATTTTACCTCAAACCTTTAAAGGAGAATAATTGATGATACACAATAAAAATGCCATATCCCGGTATTGCAGTAACGCTTTTACGATCGACCCTCACGATGATATGAAAGGCTTCAAACTGAATTAAAAGTTGCATGGATCACTATTTTGCAGACGAGTGAAATGGTAACGCTTTTATTCAAAACGAATAGATAACTCTGCGGGGAAAATTAATAAAAGCACGTAGAGAGGCAAGTCCGTTTTGCTATTTTGCATTTCTGGCAATAAGACTTGCTTTAAAGTGAATGGGGATACTGCAAGACACTAGTTTTAATTCCAGGTAGCAATTTCATTAGTTATATATTTCTGTTATACGTAATGGATCAGGGTTTTTTTACATATATGCATGGGAGTTTGAATTGATATGAAGAAAACAAATAGGTGAATAAAAAAAAAATACATAGGAAATGTATTGAATTATATAGTAAATATTTGACGTTCTTCCTATATGATTTTGTAAGTACAAAACAGCTGTAAGGGAATGCTTCAAAATTTTATTCATTTTGAAACCCACTTTTAAAAGAATTAGTTTAATTACGAGTTGGAGATTAAGTTCAGTTTAAGCTTTACAGGTTTATATAGAGCTGGAGGCAAAGTCAAGACGAAAAAAATAATAAACTCTCCTTTTTTGTGCGTGTTTGTGTTTGCGTATGGTGTGTGTGTGTGTGTGTGTGTGTTTGTGGTTGTTGTGGTGTGGTTTTTGGGTGGGGTGGGGTGTGTGTGTGCGTGTGAGTGTGTTTGTGTTTGATACATGCATTAACATTTTTATCGTATATCATTTCTTTTACTGAGAGTTTTATAACTACTACTACGAGGTGGAGGGGGAGAGGAGGCGGAGAAGAAGAAGGAAAAGAAGAAGAAGAAAAAGGAGGAGGAGGAGGAGAGGAGGAGGAGGAGGAGGTGGTGGAAGGAGAAGGAGAAGGAGGAGGAAGAGGAGAAGGAGGAGGAGGAGGAGGGGGGGAGGAGGAGGGAGGAGGAGGAGGAGGAGAGGGGGAAAGGAGGTGGAGGAGGTGGGAGAGAGATCACGGAAATATTCCGATGGTTGTTTCGCTAATCCTGCCTAACCAACGAGTCGCGCCCGCCACCGCCATAAATTTTAATCCTAAGACTCGGTTTAGTCACAAGGGGTCTCGCGCGGTGGTCTAATTGGTTATTCCTCTGGGCCTTGGTCTTGCTCGCACGCGGAAAATGTACGAAAGGCAATATCTGGGGGCGGAGGCAGCGCGGGCGTGTCCCGGGGCTGGTTGGTGTTCAGGGAAAAGGGCTTCGTATTGCATTTGTATAGGTGATCAAATCTAGTAACGATTTTATTGAAATGATGATGATGATCATGACCATAAAACAATAATGGAGAAAATGATAATGTAATGATAAAAATGCTAAAGAAAATTATAACAATAATGATATTAACAATAATAATAATGATAATAACAAAAAATAATGAAAAAAAAAAGATAATTATACCGATGATAATAATAAAAATGATAATAAAAACGATGAAAAGATAAAGAGAAAAAATAGAATAAAAATAACAATAGCAATGGTAATTGTAACAATGATAATAATAACAATAAGTATGATAATGATAATAATGATAATATTAATAACAATAAACACAACAATAACAAAAACAATGATATTAATAATAATAATAACAATAATAATAATAATAATGATAATAATAATAATAATAATAATAATAATAATAATAATAATATATTTCTGTTATACTGTAAAGGGTCAGTTGTTTTACATATAGCATGGGAGTTTGAATTGATATGAAGTAAACAAATAGGGAATAAAAAAAAATATACATTTGGAAATGTTTTTGAATATATAGTAAATATTTGACGTTCTTTTCCCATATGATTTGTAAGTACAAAACAGCTGTAAAGGGAATGCTTCAAAAATTATTCATTTTGAAAAACCACATTAAAAGAATTAGTTAATACGAGTTGGAGATTAAGTCTCATGTTAAGTTACGGTATATAGAGCTGGAGGCAAAGTCAAGACGAAAAAATAATAAAATCTCCTTTTTGTGCGTGTTTGGTTGCGTATGGTGTGTGTGTGTGGTGTGTGTGTGTGTGTGTGTGTGTGTGTGTGTGTGTGTGTGTGTGTGTGTGTGTGTTGTGTGTGTGGTGGGTGTTGGGGTG
>NC_051386.1:22666202-22668702 GCF_015228065.2 Penaeus monodon | reverse complement strand
TGTGTTTGCCAAGGCTTCTGTCGGATATCTGGTTCCTCGGCTAAAGATGCTTCTCAACGCTTTTTGCAGAGCGTTTGTTAAAATGAAAAAATGATTCTGCTAATAGAAGAACTATATTATAATAAAGGGAGTTTCTTTTTTAAACAAGTGTAAGGAATATATTATGAGAAAATATTTTTGTGGCAGTGATGTGTGTTTGGGAGTCAGAAGACATTGAGATAGAGGGGAAGGGACATTAAGGGAGAGGGGAAAGGGGAGGAAAGGAGGAGAAAGAGGAAGAGGAAGAGGAAGGGGAAGAGAAGAAGAAGAGGAAGAGGAAGAGAGAGAGGGAAAGAGAGAGAGAGAATATATTATGAGAAAATATTTTTGTGGCAGTGTATGTGTGTTTGTGGAGTCAGGAAGACATTGAGATAGAGGGGAAGGGACATTAAGGGAGAGGGGGAAAGGGGGAGGGAAAGGAGGAGAAAGAGGAAGAGGAAGAGGAAGGGGAAGAGAAGAAGAAGAGGAAGAGGAAGAGAGAGAGGGAAAGAGAGAGAGAGAGAGAGAGAGAGAGAGAGATGCACACAAGATCTTAGATGATTATCTATAAAATATTGGGACAGTTTAATCGACGGCTGATGATACTAGCTTCATGAAAGTCCAGTGCAAGCGAGTTGGAGCGAAAAAGCAGAAACAGTATGACCTGTATGGTGACTCGACCTCTGGACATTCCCTTTAATTAATCTCCCTTGTCTTCATGTGTCAATATCACTGCGGCCCCGTCAGCCTTTTCATCACCCCCTCGTTTGTGCGATTTGCTCTCCCTTGTCATTGCATTTCATTTTGGAGTTGCCATGCGTAGATTTCGTGGCGTTTTGCACACACCTTCCGTTTCCACCTTGTGTCATGCAAATTCGTTCGTTCATTCACAGGATGCATGCATAGTCATACACCCATTCCCTCAATCATCTATCCATTCTTTCAGCCATGCATCCCTCTGTTCGTTTATTTATGAATGCGTGTATATTGAACCATCCTTCCACTAGTCCGTCCATTGGTCTATCCGCCTTTCTTCCTTACGTCTGCGTATACAGTTTGCCATCAGTCTGTCCATTCATCCATCAGCCAACCAGTCCTTCTATATATCCATCCATTCATCCATCTAGTCACCTATCCATTTAAACATAACGACCAAATGGGCGTGCATTCAGACATACACTGCATTCTTCATAATATCATCAGGACTGACAATTCCTACACGCTACTACATTCATTCAAAGCCTTAGCCTCGGTCAGTTCTCCTTGCATTTTCGTAGAGCCATGGCTCATATCCATGTACTCTAGGATATTGAGACTATGATTGCATACTACAGATGAATGCATGTTGATTTCCATGATAGGGATATGCAAATAGTATTGTGAATATATTGACAAATATGTCAATTCTAAAAACATCTACGGTGATTCCACATTTGAGGAATCATACATTCAACTGCCCTAGCTCTACAAGAGATACTGTAGGTTGTATAAGCAGCTATGAAAACAAGTTTTGTAACTATTAGCAAGAAAAAAAATCAATTGTTCGTCAGCTGCATTTCGTTTCTGGCATCCATGCGTTGGCAGCCACACTCTTTGTCTAATTCCTTTTTATTCTGACGGTTCAACGCCATGCTGGCTGCCTGCAAAGCCCTCCTTTTTACAAGAGACAAATGGGGATGTCCCCTAACCACTGCGTGAACTTTTTGCTTTCCTCAGGTTCAGGCCAATGTGGGTCTTGAAGAAGAAACAGTTTATCTCAGTAATAGTTTTTGAAACTTTATGTGTGTGCAAGTGTGGGTGTCTGATGATCCATTAGAACTAAACTGTGTCATGTGACATTGATTTTTTTATGGGATGCGAAAAGGAAACAAATTGCACACGGTTCGTAAATAGAAAATGTGGATGGTAAGGGGCAGCCACAGTCTTGTTTAGATGGCAGTTAGTGACAGCAAAGCATTGTCGTTGACTTTGCTGTAAATGGCATGGTATTTGTTTTTATTGTTTTATTTGTTTTAAGTTACATAATGAAAATCAGTTGCCACTTTCAGACACCGATTCCCTAAATCTAAGCACTGGCGATGGAACAATTGCAGTAAGAAAGAATTTCGCTGCTCTATTTTGTTCGCCATCTTTATATGGAATATTTAAGCCACTCAGGGTTGCGGAAAGCTGTTTAGTATCGTAGGTTAAAGATTGCTACTTTAAGCCCATGTCAATCACAAATCGGGGTGATGGCACGCGACAAGAGAAAAATCGTCCGCTAAATCCGTGAATGCATCTGTGTCACTCTCTGTTGACACTTCATTAGGCAACACAGCCATAAGTAGAAGATATATGGGCCCTTCCTGAACCCATGTGGAGACTACCTAGGCATCCTTCAACTGAGGTCGAGATAATTCGTGTTCAGCTCTTAAGCTTTTTTTCAGGAATTGTGAACACTCTCTTAGCAGAGGCATATGATATGGTGCGCATGGTGTGTGTG
>NC_051386.1:22648702-22653702 GCF_015228065.2 Penaeus monodon | reverse complement strand
CTGCTATCAAGAAAGGCAGCTGGTTATATTTTTTGCAGATATTCCTGCATAAGACTGATGAATATTTTTTGTTTATTTTTTACTGAAACCTTCGGCCTACTCGATTTCACTTGGATCTACACAAATAATTCCCTCTGTGGAAGTTATTAGTGTAGGTACCAAGGAAGATGGTGTAGCAGATGCAAAGGGAAAGTTCACCGCGCAGGAAGAGCAGGTGGCTTTGGGGGAGGAGCTGATGGAGTGGGTGACATGGTGGCAAGGCGATGTGGTTGCGAAGGAGACAGCAGGGAAGTATCCTTCGAGGGTATATTTCAACCGTTCTGCAAAATGAAATGCACACATCATTGATTCCTACAATAAAGATACTCACAAACACACACACTCACACTCACACACACACACACACACACACACACACACACACACACACACACACACACACACACACACACACACACACACACACACACACACACACACACACACACACGCATGCACACACACATATATAGAATATACACATACATGTATATACATATAAATACATAATTATTCATATATATACAAACATATATATATACATATATATACATATTTTTTATGTAAATATAAATATATATAAAATATTTATCTATCTATCTATCTATCTATCTCTCTCTCTCTCTCTATATATATGTAGTAAGTCCACTGCAATTAGACAGGGTTCTAGGGGCGAAGCCCCCAAGGTAGTAATTTGTTTGATTCAAACGGCTATGTTTGTGGAGGTAAGGTCACTTTGTTAACATTACCAATACTTGCATTTATATAATTGGCAATAAGAATTAGCACTCATAATAGTGTGGATAATATATATATACATATATATATATATATATATATATATATATATATATATATATATATATATATAAAATTGGATGAATGTGGAAAATAAGGGACGAACACTGAAACTATACCATATATATGTATATATACATACATAGATACAAAAAATATATACCATAATTTGAAGCTATCCTCATTAATCTGGTTTCACAATAACCTATATCAAGAGCAGTTGAAGAATCCTGTAGTTCATGGTGTGATCTGGTTTTTACATGTAGGAAACTACATGTAAAAACCATGGTAGCCACACGAGAGCTCATTATGTTGTTAAATCCTGGTCTGCAGAATACCTCCAGGCTAATTGGTCCTGCTACAGTGCACCACCGAATTTTCTGGGAAGGGCACTGAACCATCGGTATCCAGCCAACAATTATTATCATGATCTTTAAACACTGAAAAATAATTCGTTATATTATAGCAATAACTATGCAATGCACATTTTATCTGATACATAAGTAACTTAATGCGCAAAAAAATAACAATAATAAAATAATATAACCTTAAATGATAACAATACAGTAGTAAATAAGAAGACTCGTCAACAATTTTCTCGGTGACTGCCATAATCTGTTTGAAAACAAACGCCTTTATGACATCATCTCGTCCAGATGATCCTGCCGCGAACCGGGCCGAGCTGGGCGAGTTGGACAACTTGTCCAGGACGTCAGAATAGAGGTTCCGAACGGTCAAGTCTTGTCCAACTTGACTAGCTAGTTGGACAAGGAGTTCCAAACACAGCATAAATTTCACCAAACTTAAGGAATTTTAGAGAACAATCTCTCAAGCTTTGTTGTCCTATGTCAAACAAGGAATAAATTTGCGACAGATAAACTTTTATGTCGCACCTGTGGAGTGGTTTCTCGTGAAAAGTAAAAAAAAAATGCCACACTGTTTTTTTTTTTATTCTAATATAGATGTTATCCTTCCAAGTTTGTGCCTCAGTTATTGTAACTCCAAGGTGCGTAGTGGTATACTCCTCACGAGAGGCTTACTCAACATGGAAAGTTCATCATTGCATATCTGGTGAGACTATTGATGTCGCTGCCAGACATATAAAAGAATGTGTAGATGATTAGTTGTCTTAACATTTTAAAAAATATATTAAATTGTAGGTCTAACAGCAAATGACCTAATACTGAATCCTAAGGTACACCAGTTGTAATGTCGAGTGGAGTGATTGAATACCATTAAATGTTGCAATTTTGTCTGTCAGAGAGGAAAGAGCGGAACCAGTTATTAGCAACACCAATTTGCTGAGAATGAATCGTGGATAAAGTCAATATTGTCAAAAGATTGGCAATTTTCTTGTTAGTGCTGACAGTGCCATTTCGGTTGATGTATTTCTACGGAAACCAAACTGAGATTTTGACAATTACCGGAAACACTGTGGACAGATGCTTTATTTGTCTGATAACGTCTTGCTGTTCAGATTTCTTGCCAGATTACTGTGTAGTCATTAAATATAAATTCAGTGTATAAGCAATCATTTGTTTCCTTGCTAAACCATTGTTTTGGTTCGGATAAAGCATCTGCATTAGAATGCTCTTTTAAACTCGGCATGTGCGTTTATGATCTCTTGATGACATTTAGTGCTAGCATTGCTAATAGTTGTATGCTCATTCAAACTGCTCACCCAAGGTATCTATCCTCTTCGCATACTTTCGACGGAATTTGTGATTAGTATGTTAAGGCTTATCAATGTTTTTCTTTTTTGCTAATTTTGTTCGAACTGGGGATAGTTATGATTAAGCATGCGTTACATATTGGGTGGTGAGAGCTATCATACCTGACACCCCATGAATACATCCTTAAATAAAATGTCCACTAAGTTTCTTACAGGGTACTGTAATTATGTTATCGATCGGTGGTAATTTATAGAAAATATTAGAAAATGGTCTAATGTAAAGTTGAACTTCTTTCCCTATTTATAAAACTAAATATAGACAGTGAGATTGTGGTGAAAGTGACTCTACTGGGCTTTGTAATGGTACAAAAAATATGTTGAAGTTAAATATACCAGTAAGATCTTAGGCGGATGGACCGTCCTTATACTTTTTAATAATTGAAGTTCAAATCCCCTGCTATAATAAACAGTTTTTATCCCATTGCTGTTTACTTTTGAAATGAAATTCATTTAACTTAAGCTCGACAATATTAGTATAGTGTCTACTATAGAATAAATTAGCTTACTAGGTTACGTAATCAGTTCTTAAGCCCAACGAAGACTGTTTCAATATAATGCTTCTTAAAAAGGCCTTGTCTCAGAATTTAGCTGAATTGGTTATTTACATACAGCTGCACTCCACCGCCGTGGCGTAAAGTATTGTTGGATTAACAGGTGTAATTGTCAGATTCGTCCAGATTATTTTTTTCACAGGAAGCCATGATGTTGAAAGAACAGTTTGTAGAATACAGACATTCCTCAATACACGTATTAATAAGATGGTACTCTGTAAATATTAAACGATTAGACAAGGGCATCATTACATAAATCAAAATCATTTCCAGGGAATGTAAAATTACTCTAGATAGATAACCCCCAGCTGAATGGGAGAAATGATGTAAGTCAAAGTAAACCAAGGTTCCCTTTACAGGAGCAGATGAATGATTAGAATGGATGCTCCTAATATTCTCAAGTGAAGAATCTCTTGACTGACTATAAAAAATAGCTCGTCAATCCCAGTTTTGTGAAAAGGGAATGCCATACAAAGCCATGAGTACATTATTGACTCACGCCTGCGCTTTAGCATATTTAAAACACTGCCGTCCTCTTCACTTGCTCCTCCTGTGGTGCGCCCGCAGCGGTACTGGTGTCATTTGCGTGTGCGTGCGTGCGTGCGTGCGTGCGTGCGTGGTGCGTGCGTGCGTGTGTGTGTGTGTGTGTGTGTGTGTGTGTGTGTGTGTGTGTGTGTGTGTGTGTGTGTGTGTGTGTGTGTGTGTGTGTGCGCGCGTGTGTTTCCCTCCTGCATTCTGCCTCTTCGCTCGGTTTCCTTCCCCTCTCTTTCTCTCTCCCTCGCCCTTTCTCTTCTCCCTCCCTGAAATGAAAGCCGCCTGCATTTGAAGTGCAGCTTAATTAAAGACCAACAATCTGCACCTTTAAAAGACTCTTCAAATGCCTTTCAGCAAAAGATTCAATACATTTTTTAAAGTAATATAAAACACATGACGCAGAAATAGCTACAGCAAAACACAATCCAAGATTATACTGCAGATATTAGCAATAAAAGCGATAATGATGATGGTGGTGGTAGTAATGGTGATACTGAAGGTGACGGTGATGGTGATGGTGATGATGGTAGCAAGTGATATTTACTAATATAATAGCATGATATAGTTTTATTCATGATATGCGGATAATAATAACGATAATAGCAATAACAGCAATACTAATTATGAAGACGATTATGATGAAATTAGCAATAATTATGATAATAATTATATTAACGATATGATGATAAAAGAAAAATAATACTACAAAGATGAATTATAATGATAATGATAATGACGATAAAAATACTATTACTACTAATAATAATGACAATAATAATAATAATGATAATGACAACAACGATACTACAACTACTACTACTACTACTACTACTAATAATAATAATAATAATAATAATAATAATAATAAGTTATCATTATTATGATAATAAGGATAAATATAACAATAGTAATAATAATAACAATAATAATAATAATAATAATAATAATAATAATAATAATGATAATAATAATAATAATAATAATAATAATAAAGAAGAAAAGAAAAGAATAGTAAACAGAAGAGTAATAATTACAATAATATTTATATCAATAGCAACAAAACAAGAACAGCAACATCAATAATAATAACAATAATAGGGATATCAGAAAATTAGTGTTCACCAATTTTTTGCCGGATGCGGCAGATTCAGTGACAAAGGAGAGCGACCCTTACGGCCAAGCGCCCAAAGAGCTAAGGAGGGAAAATGCACGGAAACTGTTTTGTGTTTCCATGCGCTACGACATGTGCCTAATTACCGAGGCGAAACCAAGAGGATCGACCTACTCGAGGTGGCTTACTGGGAGGTTATTGCGTCGAAAAGAAGATTTTTAACGGTCTCAGCTTC
>NC_051386.1:22631202-22643702 GCF_015228065.2 Penaeus monodon | reverse complement strand
ATATACTATATGCTTTATGGTGAGTGTAGATACCCTGTCACTGGAAATAATTAATTCTTAAACCAGTAAAAATGGGTTCTCTGTAAGCAGTAATGTACAGGTGACCATTTTCTTTGGTGGTTGTATCAACAAAGGAAAACCGAACTTCCTTTTCTGTTTCACGGCTACGCCCAATATCATTCCGTTGGTTGTTGAAGTGGGATTAAAACTGTGTTGCATGTAATGGATGTTGGAACCATAAATGTATTGACTATGTACCTTTGTCAAAGGTCATTTAAGGCAACGCCGAGATCCGACTTTTTCCGAAGGTGTTGTCAAGTTTGAATGTAGTTTTTACACCTAAAGTTATTATTAGCCAGGATAATATAAAGATGTTAATATCAAATAACAGAAGGTAAAAAAAGAAAACTATTTTGAAATACCTGCACATTTGACAATGCTTCGGTCGGCCAGTAAGTGAGGCTTGGAATGAGAGGGTAATCACGCTTAGTCTAAGGGGAGGAAACTATGCCTCTTCCAAAAATGAATCATTTCACATAACATTTGTACAAGATGTGGAGAAATGCAAATATATGTACAATACATCACCTCAAGTACAATAACAATACTCTCCATGGTAGAATTATTCAAATATTTTGTTTGTGAGGAATCTTTTTCAATACAAGTATTTTTGGGGTACTATTTCAGTGTTTTATTTCGAATTTTATATCAAAGCCAATGCATTCAAGTACGAGAACGTAAACAAGCAGAGTTGCCGCTTCTGCTATCCAGCGAAAATGGGGGTACTGAGAATGAGTGCAGGCAACGGTACAAGTGCAGTAGTTTCAGTTTCCCTCACCCACTGGTCCTATAGTCCACCTTATTCCTCCAAGTGACAAGTTAGATGATTGTCACAAGATTACTTAGGGATTACAACATAAACATCATCCTCCGATGATGCATCTAAGCGGCATAATGCTCTTCATGTTCAATTTGTTTATCAAATATTTTGCATAAAACTATAAAAAAAAAAATCTGGAAATGCATTTTCATGTTCCTGTTTCAATGGTTCATTGCATTAAATAATTTTCAACGTATAAGAATATTTAACACTATTATGACTTTTTAACATACATCGGCCCAAACCAGATCAGAATTTCTGAAACAAGTCAAATACAAAATCTGTTGCGCCCGCGCACACGTGTGTATATAAACATATATAATGTATACATAATATATAAATTAAGTGCACTCACACACACACATTTGCTCTCTCACTCTTTCTCGCTTGTTCTCGCTCTTTTTCTCTTCCCCTCCGGCTCACCAAACTCTGTTTTTTATTTCTTTTCTTTCCTTCTTTCTTCCTTAGTAACTAACGCCCAACAGGCTCAGTAACTAACCGTCGACAGGCTCGACCACCGAATCTTCAAATTCACAGGGTGAAAACTGAGCTCAGTAGTCACTTGACTTCGTTCGTTTATTTTGTTGACCTTAAATACAAATCTGAACCGCAGTTCAGCTCTAATGTTTTTATCTTCTTTGTTCTTTGTTGCACTGACGGAGACGGTTGTCTTCGAAACATTCGCAAAATAATGGTCTTGCCATTAAAAGTCTGCGTTCCCCTTGTGGAAAGCTGGTTATATATATATATATATATATATATATATATATATATATATATATATATATATATATATATATATTATATATATATTATATATATATATTATATATATATATATATATATATATATATATATATATATATATATATATATATATATATATATATATGTATATATATATATATCAGCGGTGTCATTTCAGCTTTTTCTTGGTGGGATGGGAGGGCATGGGTGGGTAGGCGAGCAAAGTAAACAAAAAAAATTATTAGCTATTCCGGGGGCATTTTAAAGCCATAACCAGACCTATATAAGTGTCATTTAAGATCGTACCGCCTTGTCCAATCTACCAACCTTGCTTTTTTGCACATTCCACCCACCAACTGCTACCCCACTTCTAAACTTTCCTCTACAGCCGTTGGCAACATTTCTGGTCATGTCTGAACACCAATAACCCAAAACCCTCCATCTCT
The DNA here is from genome assembly GCF_015228065.2 of Penaeus monodon. Classification (NCBI taxonomy): domain Eukaryota; kingdom Metazoa; phylum Arthropoda; class Malacostraca; order Decapoda; family Penaeidae; genus Penaeus; species Penaeus monodon. The sequence continues at coordinate 22,641,628 of NC_051386.1, read as the reverse complement.
TCTTGGTCGGCACCATGCTACCGGAACAGACGCTGGGAAACTGACCTCGACCTTGTGAATAAGCCACACACAACTCACGTATTCACACCTCAAGTCACGCTCCACCCCACCTGTATGCTCCTAACGGAATGTTCCTCTTTCAGTCCCACGTGTCCTACTATCCTGCCCTTGCTTTACTGAAGCCTATACCCTTGTTTTTCCTTACTTGTCTTCTCTATCCCCGACTCCTCAAACATCCTCACGGAGTTCCCCACCTTTTCGACTGACAACCCATTCTCCTTCCTCATATTCATAAATTCCCGCCATTTGATCTAACCTTTGTCCTTATCTCTTCCCCTTCTGTCAGTCCCTATCCTACCGCATTCAACCCCCCTCTTTGTACCCTTTTCAATACCATACTTTTTATAATACCATAACATTTGAAATTAAGACTTTTTTTTATAAAAAAAAGTTTGGTTTGATTCCATTTGTTACAATGGATATTCTTGGTGTGACATATTGTCTGTTTGATTTTGCTCACGTGTGTCAGCTGCTGCTGACTCGGCTGAACCGAGTCCTTGCCCGCCGTGGTGCCCAGCCACAGCAGTGACCTCCGGGCGACAGTTGCAACTTCTCGCGTCTGGGCGGGGCGCGAACCGCCGACCCCTCGGATGAGAGGCCGACACGTTACCACTGTACTAGCATGGAGGCTAGTAGAGAACCCTTTTAAAGAGCCCCTTTAACCCCTTTCACTACAATGCTTTACCATAGTGTTATATGACTTTTGGTCTCTATTACATTTATTTGTTTGAAGGGGGAGGGGGAGTGGGGAGAGGAGGGAAGGAAACGGGGGAGGAAGAGAAGGAAGAGGAAGGGTAGGGGGAGGAGGAGGAGGGGGAGCAGTAAGAGGAAGAGGAAGAGGAAGAGGAAAAGAGAAAGTGGAAGAAGAGAAAGAAGAAGAAGAGGTAATGGTTATAATTAAACACGAAAAAATATGCAGATAGATATAAAAACAAATACACACGCAAACATCAATAAATACACACGCATAAAAAAAAATACATAAAAGTAAACACATACACACACAGACACGAATATATACAATGCTAATAATTTTATTGGTATATTCATTCACTGAATAATAGGCCTACCACCCTAGCATATGTCTTGAGTAGTAATATTTATGATGAGTGATATAAAGAACATATTCTTGAGGTTAAATTTATATGATAGAATCCAGCATTCATGTGAAAATAGACACTTTATTGATTCAGCTTCTATTTGTTGTATTTTGAGATTTCCCAAGTGTAAATTAAGATTACGTTTCTGAGACTTACAGGCAAAAAGGGTCAAGAAATTTAGGGTCTCTCTTAAAACCTGAACCTTTTGCTCTGATTTATACGCACACCCCATAGTCTGCAGTAATACTAGTTTGACTGGTCATAAGACTGAGTACATGTGAAATACAACTTTAGCAAACTGCTGCATTTTTTCATTTATGTGTTTATTCTGAAGTGACACGGTGAAATATGGCAAACCTGCCTACTGGGCTTTTATATAATTGGGGTATCCTAGTCTCATAGTTACTTCAGACGGTGTGAGTTGATTTTGTTGTAATCAACTTCAATACCAAACAGGAGACCCTTAAATGCAGTGCGAAAGGTCTATGACTGCCAAATGAAATCGCGGCTTTAACCATTAACATCTTTGCCAAGAGGATTTGTCATTTCTCTTTTGCACCGCCGAAATATGCAAAAGGTCCTATTAAGGTGCTGGACCGTGAAGGGTTTTTTCTCATTATCTTTGTTAAGTTGATCATAAAGTAGTCTAATGTTTTCTGTGAACATTTTATCTTAGCATGCTTATATTAAGGGGAAAAATGGAGTAGTTCAATTTGTTTTTTGTAGAAAATACAACTCCATAATGAATTATTAAAATCTGTACTACCACATTTTTTTAGATTTTCATCCATCCCCTCTGCCTCTCTTGAGATAAATGGAATACATACATATATAAACACACATATACACACACGCGCCCACAGGGAAACATCTGAAACCAGTTATAAAGAGGAAAAGAGACACAGGGCGAAGAGGGGGCCAGAATGAATAGGGCGGTGATGATGGAAGGGTGAGGAAATTATAATCACGTGCAAATGAAAGAGAAGGAATTATAAAGATTATCCCAGACGAGAAAAAGAAAAATGATTATGATTGTGCGTTTGGTTCGGCCGTTCTGTTATTTTATATTCTCCACATTGCCTCATACAAATGTGTGTGTGTATGTGTGTGTGTGTGTGTGTGTGTGGTGCTGCGTGCGGTGTGTGTGTGTGTGTGTGTGTGTGTGTTGTGTGTGTGTGTGTGTGTGTGTGTGTGTGTGTGTGTGTGTGTGTGTGTGTGTGTGTGTGTGTGTGTGTGTGTGTGTGTGTGTGTGTGTGTGTGTGTGTGTGTGTGCATATATAGGTAAGTATATGTATATGATATATAATGTAATATATCGATATGCACACACACACACACACACACACACACACCACAACACACCACACACACACACCACACACACACAACATACACAACACAAAAAACAAAACACACAAACAACAACCACATCACACACACACCCACACACAATATATATATATATTATATATATATATTAATATATACTACATAATATAATATTATTATAATATATATACACATACACTTGTCTCTCTACCTACGTACATACATATATTATGTGTGCACAAATAAGCATGTAAGAAAAACCTACAATACAAAACCTAGATTTATATTGAAAATTTTGACTACAGTTATTCAAAACCTCCTATATGTTCATCTAGATGGGTTGAATAGTATTAAACTTATATTATTATTAGATTTTATATTGTGTGGTTGTGTGTGTCTGTTAGTGTGGTGTGTATGTGTGTTGTACAAAAGACATTATATATACTATATATTTTATATTTATACATATATAATATATATAATATATATTATATATAATTTGTTTAGTTATTTTTATTGGTTTTATTTAGTATAATAAAGATATATATATATATATTATGTATTTATATTTATTTATATTATATATATATATATTATATATATATATATATACATATATATATTTATTTATTTATTTATTTATATATATATATATATATATATATATATATATATATATATATATATATATATATATATATATATAAATACATACATTATATATAAACATACCTATTTCTATATATATTTATATATGCAATATATATATTCTTTCTCTACCTGCACATCCTACTGCGGTGTAGGTTACCGGTGCAAATCCGCTTTCTCCATAGCTGTTCTGAGCATCTATATCCTCCACTCCTACTTCTTTCATATCTCCTTTGTAACAGTCTGATATTCTTCTCCGTGGTCTTCCTCTCTTCGCTTTCCCCACCTTCATCCTTTCCACTCTTCTTCCCTAATCCATCTCCTCGCAGCACTGTCCCTCCCGCAGTCCTTTCCTAGTTGGTCTGTAATCATTTCACTCCCACTCTTTTCAGCACCACTTCGTTCCTGATCATATCCCTTCTTGTTAGACCCAGACCCCATCTCAGCATTTTCATCTCTGCCACCTACAGCTTTCTTATTGTGTTTTTATCAAGGATGTTGCTTCCGTCCATACAGCATTGCCGTCCTGTCTTTCTACTGGTCTCACCATCACATTGTGAATCTTGCCTTTTACTTTTTCTGCCACCTGCCTGTGACTCAGTGACTTTCCTCCAACTATTCCATCCCGCCTGTATTGTTTTCTGTACCTCCCTGTCTGAACCGGTATCTCCCTGGACTATGGACCCTAAATATTTAAATTTCTTCACTCTTGGCACTTCATCTTCCCCTGGCTTGATTGCTCCCTCTGTTGTATCTTCTTCCATGTTCAGGTACTGTGTCTTCTTCCTGCTAACCTTCATTCCTCTTTTTTCTAAGGCTACTGTCCATTCTCCTAGGCGATATTATGCCTCCTATCTCTCACCTGTACTTAGAGCTACATCGTCTGCATACATTGTCTCCCATGGCGCTTTTCTTCTCACATCTTCTGTCAGGCAATCCATGACAATGATAAACAGGAGTGGGCTTAGTGCTGACACCTGGTAGACTCCTACCTTAATTTCCTGCCATGCTCCTTACCTGCGTATATGCTCCTCTTGTCCTGTATCAAGTTTACATATTTTTCTGTTATTCCTCTCAGTTTCAGTCAGTTCCACACTTCCCCTCTAGGCACTCGGCCATAAGCTTTCCCTGGGTCTATAAACACGCAGTGCAATTCTTTCAAACTCTCTCGGCATTTTTCCATTACGAGTCTATGCGCATAAATGGCATCTGTTCCTCACAGATGTTTACGTTCCTCAGTTGTCGGTCTATGAGTTTCCCATATCTTCACTGTGTGTGATATGAGCTTTATTCCTCTATTGTTCCCACAATCTTGTAAGTCACCTTTAGTCTTGTATATTGGTATTAGTATACTATCTCTCCACTCATCCGGCATAGTCTCGGTCTCAGTAATGTTGTAGAACCAATCTGTTAAAAGTTCTAATCCAGTATTTCCTAAGCACTTCCACACTTCCACTGGTATGTGTCCGGTCCAACTGCTTTTTCATCTTTCTTAGTGCTTGTCTTACTTCTTCTGAGCTGACAAGTACTATCTCTTCATTATCCATGTTTGGCATGATATTTCTTCACTCTCTCTCATTTTCTATATTCATAAGTTCGTTAAAGTATTTCCTCCATCTGTCACATCTCCTCATCCTTATTTAATACCCTACCGTCTGCATCCTTTTTAGTTGTGGCCTGGTATGCGTCTTGCGAGTTGTTTCTGCTCTTTGCTTTATTAATACCTTCTGCACCTTTTTCTAGGCTGTTGTACAGGACTTTGTATACATGCTTTTTTGCTACAGCTACTACTTTCTTAATTTCTTTATCAGCCTTTTTAAGTCTTTTCTGTAATACTTCGTCCTGTCTTTCTCTGTCCCTTGCCTTCTTGCATTCTCTCTTTAACTGGACCTCACTATTCCACCACCAAGTTTCCTTTCCTTCCTTTTTATTCCCTGATAATTCTCCTTGTATAATGTTTACATGGCACTTAAATCATAATGATTTGAGCTGTACATTTAATGATCTGTCTCCTACAAGAGACACACGGGATTGGCCAAACCCACAAGACCATTGCTATCTTCAGCATCAGTGTAGCGTCTTTTGTACAAGTAAAAAACATATTTGAAGTATTTGAAAGTTTTTTTCCCATTTTGTTTGTTCTCCATATTTCTCCACAACACTGCGACTCTCAAAATTAGTTTTGTTTCTAATTAGTAGAAGAGTCTCTAACTCTTGTCAGGTATCTACATATCTTTTTACGTTAAAAGTATTTCGTCGGCCATGATTCTTTTTCTTGGCCGCTTTAATTTCTTATAGGAATTAAAGAGCCGAAATTTAAGTATTTTTTCATTACAACAGAATTGGTACTCTCGTTGCATAAGCATTATACGGGACCCACATGGGAGTGTCAAGTGTGGCTCTGTTTGCCATTGCTACTAATGACATTGAAAAGGTCGTTCCAAGTGTAGTCTTTATGTTGACGACTTCACACTGTACTGCTCGCAGAAAAGTTGCAAGATGTGCAACACCTGCCTCGGGGTGCAGACCACACAACGCTTCTGTGGCTTTACAAAGCGCTTATTCGTAGCAAACTTGACTATGGATATGAGGCTTACTCATCTGCAACTCCCACTGTTCTCCGGTTGTTGAATTCGGTTCATAATACAGCTCTCAGGGTCTGTACAGGGGTTTTCAGGTCTTCATCTGTCTAGTCCCTGTATGCTGAGAGTGGAAAACCAGCTCTTTCATTATATCGGGACTACGTGAGCCTGATTTACCGGGATCTCCTACATCCCGACTGGTTTTCAACCACCTTGAACCAACCACGGGAGACTAATATTTTAATTGTGCATAATATTTACGCAGTAATTATACGTTCTTAAAGCATAGTTTTTATGTTTTGATTGTTGATATAATGCTGTTGCTGTTTGTTTTTAATAATGATATACTATTTATTGATATATTTTTTTTACGTTTTAAATATTGTAACATAATCAATTACAGATTACTCAGGAATAGGAACGAAGAAAAAAAACATACAGACAGACAGACAGAAAATGTGAGGAATGTAAAAACGGAGGTCCAACATGAATGCAAATGTTGTATTCTTCGGGAGAGTTCTGTTCCTTCAATTGTAATATTATCGCGTCCCTTGCGACTGAGATTCTCGCTGAGGTCCTTCACTTTGAAGTCAAGCAGCTTTGAAGTTCACGTCAGCGCGAGGGAACGTGGACTGAGGGGCACACACAAAATTCCGGGTGATTTACTTATTTAATATACAGAGAGGATGAACTTGTATTACAAATCATATATATATATATATATATATATATATATATATATATATATATATATATATATATATATATATTTTATATATATATATTATATATATATTACTTAGATATATTGCATTATATATATATATATATATATATATATATATATATATATATATTATTAATATATTATATTATAATATATATAATATATATATATATATATATATATATATATATATATATATATATATATATATATATATATATATATATATATTTATTTATATATTTATATACACACACACACACACACACACACACACACACACACACACACACACACACACACACACACACATATATATATATATATATATATATATATATATATATATATATATATATATACATATAAAGGTGTGTGTGTGTGTGTGTGTGTGTGTACTGACATACTTAGATTGATTCATACAGTTTATATGCATTGATTGCATGCAGTATATATGCAGAGATACGTCATAGATCTTTACGCCGGCACTACGACAGCAACAAACCCTATTAATGAAAAGGTTTCAGTGTCTTTTGTTCTGCGTGGATGAGTGAGTGAGTGAGTAAGTGTGAGTGTGTGTGTATGTGTGAACGACAACGAACGTGAATGAGAGTGAAAGTGAGAGTGACCTCACACAGAAAATAAATTACAAACACGAATATTAACGTTCACTATTACAAATTGAGATAAATTAGCAATGCTAGCTATATAAAATTATTTCAACTACCACAATGAATTCAACATTTAATGATATGCGACAGAATGTACGCATTAATGAATGGTGACGTGAAAAAATATTCACAAGCTTTTTTAGCAAGCAAATCTTCTCGGGGTCAGAAAATCTGAACTGCCGAGGTATGCATGTTAGACTTCATCGCTGGGGAGATCCTATACCCAAAATGCCGTACAATAAAGCGAACCAAGCCAGGAAAATCTATAAATAACCTGCTCTTTCCTGCTTATCTGTGATGGCCGCTAGTAACATTGTAGTGAACTATCTTCCCTAAAAGACAACGGAACTATCTTTGAGGGGATCCCAAGCTATTCGTGGCAGAGCAGGACGCACGGGACTGCCTCTCGTGGCCACCAGGGACCAGCACCGACCTTAACTATCACGTGGTGCACCCAAAGACGTTGAAAATAAAAGTGCTTTCTGTGATTTACCGCTTTATTGTATTGCAATTATACTGCATCTCGTATAGATTAAAAAGAACAAACCACATGGACGCCGTGGTTTCAGAACCCCTTTAACCCTCCTTGTTTGCTTGCCGCCTTGAAGACGCTGTCGGGGGGGTCTGTAAGAAAACCGAGACTCTCGCTTGAACGGCCAAAGCTACAGGTACTCTCTCTCCTCATCCAACGAGCAGTTTGCTTATAGCAGTAAGCCAGAGATCCTGGATGGAAGACTGCTGGAATAGGGAACCTCCTGCTGTAAAACGAATTGGAGAGAGGCCGTACTCGAGCCCTTTTATTTTTTTGTATCCAGTGGTGAACAGACAATACGAGGCAGACTATTGTAAGATAAGTAGTGTGATGCAGACTTATACACAAGTGTTGTTATGAATTGTCTTTTGTGATTTTGCTCATGCCACTTAATTAAATATTCATTTTATGTGTTGTTTCCTTTGCCGTGTATTGTTTTTAACAAGAGTTGTGCCCAGGCTCTTTGATCTTTATATATCTTGTAACAAATTCAAGAGCAAGATTTATCCCCGACCCAACATGCTTTCGGAGAGTGCTTACCGCTCGGCCCGCTCCGTTGGTAATTCTTGACTTAAAAATAAATAATTGAGATGAATAAATTAATTGACTTGCCTAATTAGTCAAAGATCACTACAACATTCCCTATGGATATCTAATTTATCACGAATCAAGCGACTTCAAGAGGATGAAAAGGGTGTGATTAATAAGCAAATAATGATTCTAGCTTAAACCCTAGTCCTACATTAATTAACGGACGTAACTGCGGGTCACACCGACTCAAAGTTGCCGATCGAACGAATAACTTCGGTTTTACCTGTACCTACTGTCGAACGTCGGAGCGTAGATCTATTAGGCGATTTACGCAATCCCGGGATATATTGGGCAATCCTGTGGACTATGATATGGGGGGAGATCCTATGCTATAATCAAAATAATAAACTTATATAAAGTCGTGTTACAAGCTCCGTTCTAGCGCCGATAGTACGTGTCACTAATAAGCAATATAACGGTGCTGTGGTTAATCCTCAAGGTGTCAACAAAACAACAACAACCAAATTATGGGAAAAACGAGCGGTCCTCTCTTGACCCTTTCCATGTCCCAACCGACCGGAAGGGAGAAAGAGAAAGTGAGGTCAGGTCGAGATGGGAAAAACAAGCAGTCATTCATTGACTTTTTCCATGTCCCAACGACTGGAAGGGAGAAGGTACGGTCAGGTCGGAGCAACAGGAGGAGTGAGATGAAATGAAATGATATTTGTGATAAGATAAAATTACGAACGCGTTAAATTCGTTGCAGTTGAAACAACATAAATCTCTAATAACGAGAGAAATGAATTAACTACGTAACTACCGAACGATATTCATGTTTGTTGACCACTTACCGCGATCAAAGGGTAATGCAATCTGAGGTCAGGAGAATCGTGTGAGAATGTGCCATTTGCTGTCACTTAGCACTTTTTACCCAAGAAAACCGACGGCTTAACACATTTATGGGAGAAAAAGGAAGGGGAGAGAAATAAGAGAAGAGCCCAAAACATGTACTTACGTGGTTTTCTAAACATGTCTTCGGGAGCAGTCGAGCGTTTTTTTCTTTTCTTTCGGATGTGGTGTGTTCATGTTGCGAGCCCAAAGGACGCAACGACCATGGCTGCTACTAGTTGTAACAGGCTCAGAACCCAATTACAATGGCTTACAGTGTAGTTATATTGTATGACTATCTCGACGTCGTGCCCTTCTCTCTCTCCGATGCTATGTCTGATTCCACCAATTTTCCCTCACTAAACTAACTATCCCACAACCCCTACTTCTTACCTTAGCTTCATCTCCACGATTACCTACTCCTTTCTCCACTCGCATGGATACCCTCCTATCCCATTCCCCTTTCCCCCATCTCCAACCTCTCCCGTTCTCTGTCCATTCCGTCCATCCATGGCTTATACCTCACCCCCATATTTGCTCTTCTGTTTTCCCCGACCCACCAAAATCAAATATCCCTCCTACTGTCCTTCTCACACATTTCCTTGACCATGTCTCCACTCATTCCTCTAGTATTCACGTATATACTGATAGCTCCAAATCCACCTCCGGTGCTGGTTTTGCAGTAATCTTCCCAACTCGTACTTTCAAATACTCCCTTCCTCCTGAATCCAGTGTCCTTACTACAGAACTTTATGCACTCCTTTTTACTCTAAACACATATACTCACTCTCCTCTTCCTCTTTTACAATTTTTACTGACTCCCGTAACTCATTAACTCTCATAAAGTCAATACACACCACCAACCCCCTTGTTTGTAAGATCCAGAACTGGTTGTTCTACCTGTCCACACGCCATAAAACAATCAAATTTTGCTGGGTGCCCAGCCATGTTGGAATCCCCGGCAATGAACAGGCAGATACACTAGCACGCCACGCCTCTATGTCCACATCATACCAACCACGCTTCTCACGTATCCCAGCCACGGATTATTACCCGCACCTTAAGACCTTCTTGTATAATCGATGGCAATCTTTTTGGTCAAGCCTCCGCACTAATAAATTACATTCTGTAAAACTATCAATCTCCTCCTGGTCAACTCCATTTCATCGGAACAGACGTTGGGAGACCGCTCTCGCCCGATTACGCATTGGCCACACCCGTCTAACACACTCCTATCTGATGTCACAATCTGATCCACCCTTATGTTCCTTATGTAATGTTCCCCTTTCAATCCCACACATCCTATTGTCGTGCCCACGTTTTGAAACAACCCCGTACCTCTGCTTTCCCCCACCTAT
>NC_051386.1:22613702-22616202 GCF_015228065.2 Penaeus monodon | reverse complement strand
GCCAACTGTGCCTTATGATCCGGCGAAGGGACTTGTTACAAATGGCATCAAGGTGAGACTCCAAGACACTGGATAGCGTCCAAGTTTCGCTTCCATAGAGCAAAACTGGCAGTATCAAGGCCTTGAAGACACGCAACTTGGTCCTTCTGCATAGGTACCGACATCTCCAAACGCTCTTGGTTGATCGAGTTCATGGCTCCTGTTGCCAGACCAATCCGTCTACTGACTTTATGGTCTGCCAACCCAGAGATATGGACTAAGCTACCAAGATATGTAAAACTCTCTGTAACTTCAACGTCCTCGCCGCAAGCATGGATCGACTGAACGGGTTCCCCTAACAGACCCCCAAAGTCCTCAATCTTAGTCTTGGTCCAGGAGACCTCTAGGCCTAAGGGCTTCGCCTCATTGCTAAATGCATCAAGAGCCGGCACAAGTGACTCCAAGGACTCAGATAGGATGGCAACATCGTCGGCAAAGTCAAGGTCTGAGACCTTAATATTGCCTAGTGTTGCTCCACGCTGACTTTGGCTAGAAGCTCTGCCCATTATCCAGTCCATACAGGTGTTGAAAAGTGTTGGTGCAGGACACAGCCTTGCCTCACCCCTGAATTAACAGGGAAGAAGGCCAATAATCTGTGTCGGAATTCCCCTGAGCCTCAGGATCTCCCATAGCGATTCCCGATGCACCGAGTCAAACGCCTTCTTGAGGTCGATGTAGGCTGCAAGCAACCCACGACCAAACTCACGTTGACGTTCGTGGACTTGTCAGGAGTAAATCCAGACTGCTCCGGTCTCTGATGCCTCAGTAGGTGGTTGCGGATCCGTTTCAGAAGAATGTAGGCGAGAACCTTGCCTGGTATGCTGAGTAGTGTAATGCCACGGTCGTTGCTACAGTCCCAACGATCCCCTTTCCCCTTCCAGAGAGGGATGATATATAAATATATATATATATATAGATATATATATATATTATAGATATATATATATATATAGATATATATATATATATATATAGATAATATTTGATATATAGTATTACATACATATATATATATAATATATATATAATAATATATATATTAATATATATATATATATATAGTATATATATATATATATTATATACATAATATAATATATTACATATAATATACATATATATAGATATAATATATTATATATATATATATATATTATGTATATATATGTATTACATACATATATTAATATATATATATATATGATAATATATATAATATATATACATAGATACTTATTATACATATATATATTATATATATATAATATAATATATATATATATATTATATATATATATATGTTGTGTGTGTGTGGTGTGTGTGTGTGTGTGTGTGTGTGTTGTACACACCACACACACACACACACAGAATTAGGTAAATGTAGATATTGATAAATAAATATTATAAAAGGATATATAATTATATAATAATATATATATATATTATAATATATTTTATAATATAATATATAAATATTAATATATATATGATTTATTTATTTATTACTTATGTCTAAATAGTTATATATAAAAAAATATATATATATTATATAATAATATAATAATATATTATAATTTTATATATATATTACTGAAAAAACTCGCCAGTAGCAACAGCAGAAAATTCTTTCCCATGATGTTTCCTGTAGTGTATGTTTTTAAATTTGATGATCAGGAAACTTTCAAAGAATATAAAAAATCCCCCGATATTTGATTCACAATTTCCTACACATGGATTTTGGGGTAAAAGAGAAAGAGAGAGAGAGAGGAGAGAGAGAGAGGAGGGGAGAGGGAGGAGGGGAGAGAGAGGAGGAAGGGAAAAAGAGGAGAGAGAGAGAGGAGAGAGAGAAAAAGGGAGAGAGGAGAGAGGGAGAGTGGAGAGGGGAGAGAGAGGGGACAGCAGAGAGAGGGGGGACAGCAAAGACAGAGACGGAGACAAACAGCCGGGGCAGAAAATAAGAAGGAAGAAGATAGAAAGGAGAGGAGGAAAGTGGACAGGGGGGAAAGGAGGCAGTGAAAGGGAAACAACCATAAAATATTCAAATCCAATTGTATATCCGTCCAAAAATATAAACTGAACACGAATGTAGAAAATATTTCAGTATCCACAAGCAAAGGCAGAGGCATTTCAAATTCTTTTTCTGGCCGTACAAAAAGACTCAATTTTATCTAGAAAAAAAGAGAATGAAGAGAAAAGAGAAAGTAAATGTATACCTCATAAGAAATGAAATACATTGCATTCGAGTTCCGTTAATTCCCCCGTTCCCTTTCATTTATTTTTAAAAAAAGATTTTCAATATCAATAACATTATCGTTCCCACCCCCCATCTTTTAACCTTCCAACTATCTATGTTGTCTACAACACATCCCACTTACAGAGGTTAAATCGTTTTTATGTTATCAAAAAAAAGGGGATGGAAAAGCTTTTTATGTATGTAGGCATATATATGTATATATATATA
>NC_051386.1:22583702-22586202 GCF_015228065.2 Penaeus monodon | reverse complement strand
ATTTAAAAAAAATACAATAAATGTGTAAATAAACGTAGATAAAGTGTAAATAAAGACAGCATAATATAGAGCTCAGCAGAAGTGTAAAATGAGGCTGGCAGAGGGAAATGGTGCGGCTGTGCTCGACTCGCCCTGTGGATTACGGCAGGATGCTGGGTAAGATAGGGGTAAGATGGGAGCAGGAGAGGAGAGGGTTAATGGCAGAAGGTAGGGCAAACGGGAAAAAGGAATGGAAAAGGGGGAAATCAGCGCAGAAGTAGAAGGAAGAAGGAACAAGAAGAGGGTGCGAATAAGAGGGGTACGAGGGGAAATGCGGCAGGATACAGGGCAGGACAGGGATAGGATAGAGGCAGGATAAGTATAGGGATAGACATAAAAGGTAGAACAAGCGAGGAAAACGAGTAGAAGAGGGAGAAAGCGAGGGGAAGGATGAGGGTGCGAATAAGGGTACGAGGGATAGAAGGATCGGGGCAAGGAAAGGGGGGAAGGGATAGGTGATGGTCGGGGGGGGGGGAGGTTGAAAACCTCACAAACACACAAAGAGTTTTTAGGCCCCTTTAGGCAATTTTTAATCATCATTTTTAAAAAATCACACACACTAGACAAGTTATTGATATTCAAGTCTTACTCTTCATGACAGTATATCTTAGCTTTCGCATCCACCAACCTTCCCACACGTCTAGAAATCTGATTCTTAAAAATGTCGACCTGGTGAACCACAACCATATCTAGGTATAGTATTGAGTCATAAGTGTGATGCCTTTCCTACACAATCTAATCTATTTGAGGGCTTCTGCTGACAAATTTACATACATCTCCGATAATGGCTCTTTCTTTAGCTAAGGGGCAATTCTGACCGCATCTTTCTCTCTCAGGACCTTGAGAGATTAAGTCCGCTTGTACAATTTGTCACTGACTGATATGGAAATTGGGAGCTATTGCAAAAAAGCTTCAAGATCTAAAACATCATACATATAACATATTTTTGTCTAGCTAGGTTTAAAATATGGATCATGTGTAGATATACCTGAGTGTTTTACCGATTTCCTGTTAACACAATGGTCATATATGTCAGTGCACACGTATCAATCACTTTAAGAATGGCTTCTTATATCAAGCACTGAAATTCCTCTTTTATTTCAATTTTGACAACATGAAGCCCAACACTTGTTTCCATCCATATTTATTCTCCTTACCTTAAAAGAAATGTTTATGCAACAGTCCACAATATTCTTTTACAAGAAATGCAGCAACTCCGATAACCATATTAGAATATCTGCAGTTATCAATAGGTGTCTATCATTGAATATTGTATGTAACAGATTATCATAGGCTCTTACATCTGGTACATTGATGATATGAGCATTTACCAGATACTTTTCTACACAGACAAACAATGAGCAACAGTTCCTTTTTGAATGATTATCATTGTTGGACATGTTTTTATTACTATCACTTTTTATTATGAAGAATATCAATACGTGAAACTGAATACACCAACCTATTGCTGTGCATGTGCTGGTTAAGTTTTCTTCCAACTCAGCTGGTCTATGTACTCTGTTTATTACATCTGAGAGGTTTAACTTGCATTTTCATAATGTAGAGCAATAAAGATATTCAGACTAGCTTGACACAAATAAGAATTAACATGTGTAAATATCTAGATGTATCGTTAGAAATACTGATAAAGATACTCTTATTAGCAGAATTTGGGTGTCTTAAAATTTCAACTTATGGTATGGAGGTGCTATCATAAGATGGAGATGATGGAGGCGGTAGTGGCGGTGCCAGCTTCGACGATGGTGTTAGTGGCACCGGTGGTTGTAATCACTCCTTATTGAGCTGAAGTACCAATCACTGTTATACTACGGAAACCTGTACTTGGTCTATTGAAACAGAAATCTCTGAAACAGGAATACGTACCACAAAACATAGTTCATGCATTTACTGACTACCACAATTAATATGACGATTTTTTTCCATAGTACACATAATTACTACCCACCTAGCATAAGACTTCAAGAGAAAACATATTGGGTAGATTTAGGGCAGTTGAATGTATCTGGTGTGGAGATCTGGGACTCATATACAATCCGGCCTTAAAATGCCTTAAACATATCTTGTATGTGTTACTTTGTTGCTAGTACGTCGTCCTGACCTAATCCGGCCTGTTGACAAATTTCCACCATACTTGGGATCTGTATTATAAGTAACTTTGGTTATTGCAAAAGGATTATTTATTAATTTAAGTGGCTCCTGGTCTTTGGTCAAACCTTGTTATAAGTGCACAGGGGCGGATTTCAAAAGCACCAAGTTCCTGATATGAAATCTTGCTCTACTCAAGAAAGACTATACCCACTGTCAGCTTATTTTTAAACATAGGAAACGAACCAGAGTCCTTTCAGTTTTCATTATATATGATCAAAACACTTGAATGATCCTCTGAGATGGGAGTGGAAATATATGAACATAAATATCCATAGAGAGTGTTTTAAATAAG
>NC_051386.1:22563702-22581202 GCF_015228065.2 Penaeus monodon | reverse complement strand
CACAACACAACCGTACTGTGAAATGGCAGTGCATAGTTAAATTAAATTTAATGTAGAGATAATTAGTCTAAAAATAATACAGTTAAAGACGTTTTGTGCTGAAAATACAACATTACAAAAATGGGAATGAATGCGACAGACACAATAAAAAATAAGTAATAAATATATTTTATGTTCTCATTTAGAGTGCAGTTTCTCTGCTGCTCGCTTGCGCGCTCGTATCCGAACGATGCTGACCTTGATCTGAGAACCAATCTATGGACATGGAAATCCGTGCGTGTTCCAGGATTCCATGCGCAGTATCAGTGACAAATCCTCAAAAATAACGGATGGAAACCTGGAAAAACAGTTATGAGTGGCAACATCACCCGTGTCAGTTGACCATTGCATGTCAACTATCGCATTAAAGGTGAATTAAATGTCAAAGAAATTTGGTAATTTTGCTAGTCAAAAATATCACCATCGAAAAGGTTCCCCGCCCCTGGACAAATACTGGCCCGCAATATCTTAAATAATATCTCGTAAATATTTTAAGAAGTCACCAAAATGTAACTTCTGTATTCCACTGTAATTACATCAGAGATGTAACAGCTGACGACTAAACGCTTTTTCACGAGAGCGTCCTGCGAAACGTTGTTAGGTGCTATTGATTCTCATTTCGTGCGTGCAAGAATGTGCGTGCACCGACTCTTCCACAGGTATTGACCATTCAGCATGACCTGCTTTTGGCAATATTTGTTTCAGCCGAGATATTCTTGCGTCCTTAGGGAGTGATAACGTCCCCCCCCCGTCCTGCAACGGACTAGTTAATAATAATCAGGCTTGGCTTTTTCTTTCTTTCTTTCTTTCATTACGCGTCCGTTATACGCCGAGGAACGGATCACCATACTTTTGAGGTCGTTAAGAGCTTCTATTTCTGAGTCAACAAATTTTGCAATCCCACATCTTTCTATCCATCTGCCTATAATGAGCAAGAAAGGTTCGGTCAAAGTAATACTAGTAACAACAGTAACAATAAGAATACTAACAGTAGTAATGATGATACGACGATAATGATCATGGTTATAACAAGAATACAAATAATATATTGTTGAATGGGAAAATTACAATAACAGAAACATAAAGAAATTGAATATAGATAGCAATATAAAAGATATGATAAAATTAATTAATATTCGAACTACTAATCAAAATAATGGCAATATGATATTTTTTACAAAGGTAACAGTAACCATAAGTATTACAGCTCATCGCTGTAATTCTACATTCCCTTGTGTTATTACCACAGTGTATTATACTCTTTCTGTAAATAGAGTCCGGCCATACCACTCTTAGCATTGCTACCCGCCAGTCCTGTGTAGGAGGTTCTTAACTTACAAAACACACACACACACACACACACACACACACCACACACACACACACACACACACACACACACACACACACACTATATATATATATATATATATATATATATATATATATATATATATATATATATATATATATATATATTTCTCTCAAATTCTACTTTTCCTGAGCTATTTATATGCATAGATTGTATTAGTTTTTTGGTGGTGCATTACAGAATCCAGAAATTCAATTTCTGGAACAATATTTTCATACTTGTAAAAATGATGTATTATTTATTTGTATCTGATGTCATATCTGTATGATTCCATCATTTGAACTTTATAAAAAGTTTTTCTTTATTTCTGTATAAATGTGAGGATTAAGAAGAGGTTGTTATTTAGTTAAAATGATATACGAAATGATATGTCGATAATTTGGGGAAAAGTTTTGGGGGGAATTTTGGGTTTTACGAAGTTTCCCCCGAGGGTTGGGCCCAAAAGGGTTTAACGGAACGGAGATGCAAGTGACCTTTGATTGTATTTTATATAAAATAAGGTTGTTTTGATTTTTTTTTAGCTTAAAATGTTGCCCCGGAGAAAAAGGGAATTTTAATTTTTTGGGAAAAAGGGGAAAATTTTGGCAGGGGGATGTTACATTAAATTTCCCAATAAATAATGAGGGGCCTCAAAGAAAATTCGGGGGGGCACATGTCCGGGTTATTTATTTTTTTCTTTGTCGGAAAAACCCAAAGGGTTTTTATTTCGTGTGTGGGGGGGTTGTGTGTGTGGGGGTGTTGGTGTGTGTGTGTGTGTGGTGTGTTTTTTTTTTTTTTCAGTCATCAGTAAAACCCAAAATTCCCATTGGCATTAACTATATATGCAGTACCTAATAACTTGTCATTCTCTTATCAGTAGTAATACTGAAGATTTTGAAGAGGTTTAAATACCTGTGTATTTCTCACAATTTACATCTAACTTACACCTGAAATGTGAGGTTTGTAGGCTTACATTAATGATGGCTTAGTAGCCCCTCGCAGGTGGGGGGAAAAACTTTTGGCCCCTCTACGAGATTTTGTGCGGCCCGCGGAAGCCTGAACCAAGTTAGAAAAAAATATTAATTTTTTTGTGTTTGAGCTGAGGCTGCCATTTTGAGGGACATAGAAATCTGCACCTCATTCTCCAATGGAAATATGCTTTGTGGGCATGCGCAGTTAGTCGTCTGCATAAAACGATCTCTCACATCCGAACGAAGAATGCCTACTAAAACACGTAAAATTGAGCATGAGCGCCGTGCATTTAATGACAAATGGCTACTCAAGTATTAATTCATCGGAATAAAAAGGTGGGGTTTTTACCAACCCCCAGGCAAATGCTATTTTAAAAGGGGAAAATGGTAAATTTCGGTCGAAAATTTGCCAGGTTTGAAAACAAAAAAGAAAAAGCCTGTGGAATATGTTGCAAAATCGAATAAGCAACAAAAACTATTACGAAGCAATCATTAATTCACGATTCTGAGTTAGAGGCATTTTTATGGTGGGATTCAAACGTAACAAATCATTCTCGGATGGCGAGTTTTAAAAAAAATAAAATGCAAAACTTTTGATCCCCGGATATAAAAGAAAATTTTTAAAAAATTTTTTTTTCAAGGGGGGACAATCGGATTTTTCGGGGAAGTTTGCATGTTAAACAACAAAGGGGGGCAGGGGATTTTATTTAAGAAAAATGTAGGCATAGTTAAACTCCTGGGAGACAAGATTAAAAAAGACAATCCTAGCAGTCTTACTTGCTTTTCCACTGCATTTTGCACCAAGAAAAAATCTTGAAAATCTCCCTTTAAACCTGGAGCTTTGTGTGGATCCGCTGCGAGTAAAAAATAAACACTGATGGAGGCAAGAGCACTCCACGGGCCCAATTCGGGAAATACTGGAGGAAGGGGGGCCCAGAGTAAAAGGGATTTTTTTTTCTCCCACAAACTATGTCCCAAGGCCCAAGTTTTGGCAAAAGTACTGAAGAGAAAATTGTGCCCGCAAAAAAATAATGATGCAATCGATTTTAGATCAATGCTCTTAGACAGAGAGAGAAGGGGGGGGGGAGAAAGAAGGATTTGAGGAAAAGGAAGAAAAAAACGGAAAGAAAAAAGGGCCCAAAAAGGGACACGTAGTTTGGCCCCTTTGCATAGTTATAAAAGTCCCCCAAAAGGGGAATTTCCCAAAGGCCCCCACCACACTTACTCACTTTCAGTACCAGATTAAAGGGTTTGGGTTTAAAAAAAGGGCAATAATGTGGGAAATTTCCCCTAAGTTTCGGTTTTAAAAAATTGATTTAAAACCCCTTCTTGAGGTCTTTGTAGGCTGAAAGCAAGAAACCCCAAAAATTTGAACTCCCCAACACGTACCACAAAAAACTCAAAAGGGGTTAGGATTGGTCTATTGGGGATTTGTCAGGAGTGAACCCAGACTTTTTGGGTTCGGGTTTGGATGGGGCAGTGCGATGCCATGGAAATTTGAAAAGTCCCAGTGATCCCCTTTTTTTTCCATAGAGGGATGCCCATGCCCTTAACGGGCCCCCAGGGAGAATGGAACCAGATTCCCAGATGGAGTCAAGACTTTATCCCAGCCTGTGCCATAGGTTCACCCCCGTTTTTGGGCATTTTGGGAGGGAATTTTCAATACCTGCACCTTTCCCCCCCTTCAGTTTTAGAAATCCCCCTCCAAAACCCAACCCCCATTTAGGGTAGGAGGTTCCTCGTGAGGGGGGGGTTTAGGGGCACAGGAAATGTGATACCATTTTACACCCAAAACAAAACTGCTGGAGGGTTAACGGTAAACTGCTAAAAATACTCAGCCCAATGTTCAAAAAACCTAACATAATCGAGATGATCTGTCCACCAGGGGGCCCAAAACTGCAGTCATTTTGAAAAAGGAGGGCAGATTCAGTTTCTCAGGGCTTGGTAGGCAGGGTGAAAGTCATTACCAAGAAATGATCTTCAACCTCCTCGGCAAGTGTCCGAGCCCTGCGCAACAAGGAACAGCACAAGTCCTGGTTGTTATTCAGCCAAGTCATGCAGCATGCTTCTGCGGCCTTCTATATCTCCAGTAAGATGAAATTCTGCATTTTCCTCGGCCAATGGACTCCTGTGCTGCATCGTGTTTCGCGTTTGAAGGGCCCACAGAACAAATTGGGCCATCAAGTTTTTTAAGTTCGCAAACGATAAAAAGATTTTGCATCAAACCCGGGGGCCCAAAATCCCCCCCTTAATTGCCTTAAGGGAAAAACCATAAAGTGGAAAATGGAGGATCCTCCATGAGGCTGGAGGATCCACCAGTACTTATTCTATCCGCAAATCCCCGGAGCCGGGAAATCCTTTTTACCCCTGGAGAGGATACGGTTCCGCCCCCGGGATCAGCTCCCAGCCAGGGGCTATACCCGTTGCCATTTCGACCCACACCCGGTTTTAACAGCATTAAAAGTCGCCCAGAAAAATTGTCGCCCCAGATGTGAGTTTGGTTTGTAGATTGCCTTTTTTCACGAGTTTGCAAAAAAATCGGTAGGGGTACAAAACAAAGGGGGACAAACCCCAAAAAAGCATGTTTCCCGATCAATCCCATGTTTAGGTCATCGGTTTTTAAAAAAATTTTAGATAAATCATGATTGTTTTGTTTTGTTTTGTTTTTCTGAATCTACTTTTCCGATTTTCTTTGATTAGACGTTTTCTCTATTTACTTATACGATGTTGTTTATTATCATTATCATCATATACAGGTGTTCAGAATAATATCTGTATTTTCTTTTTTTTCAGAATTTTTTCCCACGGGAATTTTGAACATCGGTTCCCAAAATTAGTAGCAAGTTTTAAAACAAAATTCGGGAAAATTTGGAAAAAGTACCTTTTTTCATTTAAAACAATTTGGGGAGTACGGTAGGAGGATTGTAAAGTGGGTTTATTTCAAAAACATTGCAATTCCCAACTTTAATTGATAGAAAAAAACCCAAAATATTATCATGCAGAATATAGTGGTTAATCTTACTGACTGGAATCTTGGTCCGTAAAAAACTGATAAGGGTAGAATATCCTAGATTTTTGTGGGTAAATAGGGAGTAGGTGAGGGAACACTTTTTTTTTTTTTTGAGGTTTAACAATATCACTTAAGCAAAGGGATAACGTTATATGCAAATGAACGACAGCGGCTCGTCCTCTGGAGAGTAATTTCTGTTACTCATGGTATTTTGGGACACATCAGTGTGAGTCATAGCAATATAATACAAGTTGTATTGGTGATGATAATATACAATAAATAAATAGAATAGTATCCCGACCCCAAAATTCATAATTGTTTTATAATTTTTTACTTTTTTATTTAAAAAAAAAGTTGGCTATGAAATAAAAATTTATAATATTAAATTTTCATATCACAAACCTTTCCCAACCCGGGATGCGTTTGGGTTTTAATTAATATAAAACCCGTCACAATGAAAACTAAAAACTTTCGTTCCCGGAATTATGAGGAGGGGAAAGTAGTTCGTCGGTAACCGGCAAATTAGGGGAATCCCAAAACCCCAAAAACTTTCCCCACATGAATTTTTAAAAACTGCAGTGTATGAAATTTATAACATAAATATAAAATAATATATATAAAAATATATAAAAATTTTCTATAAAAATTATATATAAGCCCCACACCAACACACACACCCACACACACACAAAAATTTCCCTTTTAAAAACTGTCATTTGTTATTTCCATTCCCCCTCAAAAAAAAAAATTAAATTTTTCAGTATGTTTACGAGTTTTTCTTTCCTACTCCTTTTCTCTGTCTTTACATTAGCTAGATTGCGTGCTTATGTACATGGCGGTGAATTGAATGAAAATGAAAGTCAAAACATGTTGCGTTATTCGAGATCCCAATATTCTGCAGCGAAATGATTTGAAGTGTTTTCCCCACCCAACTACAATATCGTAAGGGAGCAGTGCAGAAACGTAAGTAAAAAAATAATTTCTCGGAATCAATTTGAATTTATCGGGGGAAAAAACGAAAGAAGAGCAAAAAATAACCCCCATAAAACCTTCATTTAATTTTAACCTAATTATCATTTAAAATTCTGATTTTTAATCTAAATGATTATTTACATTTATATCCGTGTTTTAATTGTCAATTCGCCCCTGATTCAATTTGTAGGCATTTTTGTGATTTTATTCAAAACTATTTCTGTTTCGTCTTATGGATCTTCATGTATTTTTAATATTAATAAAAGAAAAGAAAAAAACACTTTTCCTTTTATGAAAGGGAAAATTTAATGAAGGGAAAAATGGCTGGATTTTAATGAAAGTCTAATACAACGCTGTAATAAAACAGTGGTATAATCAAACACAGATATACAGATTGATTATTTAAATTGATCTTCATTAGCGGCGAATAACTTGTGGGATTAAGATGTTAGAATATTTAAAACGTTTAAAAACCTATTAATACATAAGATCTGTCATATGGAAAAATAGAAAATGATAATTATTATTCTAAAATTCAAAGCAAATACTGTGTTTGGAAAGGGAAAAAAAATTTTTGCATAAATTTTTAAAATAAAAATTAAATATTATAAATATATACAAATTTTAAGGGGGTTTTGGGATCCCGAAATCTCGTCCTCCCCAAATCTCCCGCCTAAAAGGATGGTCGCTGGCGGGCACTTTTCCCCTTTTTGTTTTTTTGGTCTGTTTTTCCCGTTTTTTTTTAAATTTTTATTGTTTTTTTTTATTTTTCCCCCCTTCTATATGGTTTCTGAAATTGTTTTTTCAAAAATTTAATACCGAGACATTTATAAATTACCCTTTAAATTGGGAATTTACTCTTTTTAGTATTTTAAACATTCTGTAAAATTTTTAAAGGGCTCGGTTTTACTTCATTTTTTTTTGAAGTTAGGGAAAAAAGTTTATGCATTTGTTTAAATTTTTTCTTTAAAGCACATCGCCTTTCTTTTTCTTAAGGTTTAAATTTTATGTTTTTATTTTTCTTTTTAACCCCTTTTTTATGTTTTTTGGGATATTTGTTTTAAAGGAAAAATTTTTTTAATGTTGCTCTGACGTCACCGAGGCAATGTAAACAAGATTTTTTAAACAATAAAGAGTTTGGGAAGAAAGTCAGCGGTGTTTACATTTAATCCCCGCTAAGCTAATTTTCTGACGTAAACCCGACATTCTTTTTCTTAGGGGAGCTGGACTTGATTCATAAAAACATTTTTTATTTTTTATTTAAAAAAAATTTTAAAAAATCTTGGGTTTTTTTTTAAACAAAAAAGGGTGGTACTTTCCCTTTTTTTTTGTAATCTTTTAAATTTTTTATTGTATGAAGTCTGAGTGATTTAGTTTTCTTTTTGTTTTTAAATTCCCCCAAAAACCCTGATTTTTTGCTGCCGTATTTTAAATTTTAGGGTTTTGGGGGTTTCCTTTTTTAAACCTTCAGCCGTGGGCGCCAGACTTTCTGGTTCGTCTTTTTTTTGCGGAAGGGGCCCTTAGGCCCCCTGAGGGGCAAACTCCCTTTTGTTTTTCGTAGCGACGATTTAGCTATTTTACCTGCCTTCAACATGCCCCTTTTACATTTTTTTTTTTTTTTTTAATTGGTTTAAAATTTTTGTTTAAGGTTTTTTTTGGTTAGGGGGAAAAATCAAAAAAAAGATTGTAACTGGGAAAAAAAAAAATAAAATTTTTTGAATCTCCCTCCCCCTCCCAGATACCACGTCAGGGGATTCGAATTGACAGGGGTTAACCCGGGGCCTTTGCGCCGTATCCCCGCCCGCATCAAGGTAGGGCAAAAAGATTTTATTTATTTTTGGGGCAGGGAAACCCCGGTTTAAGGGAGATCCACTACAATATATATAATATATATGTATATATTTTATATTTTATTATTATATTATATATATTTTATATTTTTATATATATTTTCTTTTTTAAATTTTTTTAAAAATATTTTATAATAATTTTAAAAAATTTTTAAAGATAGAATATTATTTTTAAGGTAATTAATTTCATTTAAATTTCCCTAAATAAAATAAAGAAAATAGATAAATAATATAAATAAAATTTTGGGGAATAATATATAGTTATAAAAAAAAGTTTTTAAAAAAAATTTAAAATAAAAGGGGTTTTCATATATTTAGGTTATAAAATATATAAAAGTTTATAAAAAACAAAAAAAAAAAAAAAATTTTTTTTTTTGGGGAGGGATAAAAAAAAAAAAAATTTTAAAAATAATATCATATATAATTTTATATAATATAAAAATTTATTTAAAATTTGTTTTTTTTTTAAAAAAATAAATTTTTATAAAAAAACTAATATTTTTAATATCTTTTTAAATATAAATATAATATTTTAAAATTTTAAATATATTTAAAATATAAAATAAAATATTAATATTTTTAATAATATATATGGGGTTATTTATTTTTGTATTTTTTTATATAAAACAATTAAATTTTATTTTATATATTTATTATATAATTTTAAATTTTAAAATATGTTTTAAATTTTTTTAAAAAAAAATAAAGAAAAAAATATAAGATAGGAAAAGTGATGAAAGAATAATATATAATATAAAGGAAAATATAATATATAAAAGTATAAATTTTGGTTTTAAAAGATATTATAAGATTTTTAAAATTTTATTTAAATTTTAAAAATAGATAAAATAGAAATAATATATAATTTAGTATATATATAAAATTTTTTTTTAAATTATATTTTAAATTTTTAATAAAATATATATATATATATATATAGATATATTTTAAATAATATATTTTAAAATTTAAAATTTTAAAATATATATATGTATATTTTTGATATATAAATATATAGTTGGATAAATTATATATAAATAAAGGGGGTATATATAATATTTATATAATATAAAATATTTTATAATAGATTAAATTAAAATTTAAAAAATATATATATACAAAAAATTTTAAAAAAAAGAGAGAAAGGGTAAGGGGAAGAGAGAGAAAAATATATAATGGGAATATAGGGGATATAAAATATAAATATATTTATATATATATTTGTATTAAAAAATATATATAAACTTTTTAAAATATAAAATATATATTTAAAATAATCAAATATAAATTTTATATTTTATATAATATATATAGATAAATAAAAAATATATATATTAGAAAAAAATAAAATTTTTAAAAATATTATCATAAATGTATTTTTAAAATATATTATATAAACAATTATAGAAAAATAGAATAAACGAATGAATAATAGATGATTTTATATAAGATTAAATATAAAGTTATAGAAAAAATATAGATATTTAAAATAAAATAAAAAATATATAATTTTTATAAATTATAATTTTATATAATTTGGGTATAATAATATAGTAAATATATAAAGATAATTTTAATTTTAGGGGAAAATATTAAAAATATTGATAAAAGTTTAAATTAAATTTAAAAAATAAGATATACAATAATTAGGGGGGTTTTTATTAAATTTTATTAATAAATAATTTTAATTTTAAGAAATTAAAATAATAACAATAAAATATAGAAATATATATAATAAAAATATATAATAAAAAGATATATATATATAGGTTTTTAAGGGGGAAAAAAGGGGAAAATATAAAATTAAAATCTATATATTATATAAAAAATATATAAAATAATAGATAGGTAAAACAAAATTTTAAAATAAATTTTAAAAAAAACAAATTAAAATTATAAAATATAAATAAAAGAATTTTAAATATATAGAAAATTATATATTTAAAATACTATTTATATAAAAACCCTTAAAATATATATATAATTTTATATATATTATATAATAGAAAAATATTATAAAAATATAAAAGTTTTAAGGGGTATTAAAAATTTTAAGATTTTAAAATATATAATAATATATAATATATATATGGGGGGATATATATAAATTTTATAATAAAATTTAAAATTTAAATATAAAATATTTTGAATATTTAAATATATATTTACATAAAATATAAAATAAAAAATATATATATAATTTTTTTATAAAATTTAAAAATATAAAATTATAAAAATTTTATATAAAAATATATAAAAAATAATATTTTATATAAATATTATATATATATAATTATAATATAAAAATTTTTTATAAATAGAAAGATAATAATAGTAAATATTTTAAAGTAAGGTAATATTTTAAATAAAAATATATAATATAAAATAAAATAAAATTATATATGAAAAATATATTTTATATATATTAAATTAAAAAAAAGAAAAAAAAAAAAAAAAACAAAACAACAAAAAAAAAAAAAAATATATTTTATAATATATATATACTATATAAAAATTTTTAAAAATATATATGATATTAAGTTATATATTTTATATATATTTTATAAAAAAAAATATAATTTAAAAATATATATGTAAAATATCAACATTTTAAAATATGTGTTTGTTTGGGTTTTAAACAATTTATATATATTTTGGAAAGATAGATAGATTAGATAAAATTTAGGATATATAATATAAATGATATTATATTGTTTTGTTTTTATTTTTAAATTAGGAAATTTTTAACCCCCTTTTAAAATTTTTAAAAGATATATATTTGAAGTTTTGGAATAAGAGTTTTAAAAAATATTTTTAGTTAAAAATTTCTTGATTTCCGAAAATTTATTTTAAAGGGAAAATTTTTGGTTTTTTTATAAAAAGTTTTTGGGGTTTTTAAAAAGCAAAATTTTTTTTATTTTTTTTTTTTTTTTTTTTTTTTTTCTAAATTTTTTTTTTTATTTTTTTTTTTCTTTTTTTTCCCCTTTTTTATTTTGTTTTGGGTTAAAAAATATATATAAAAATTAATATATATAAAAATATATAAAAATAAAATATATTATATAAAATATATATTTTTAAAATACCTTAAAATATATTATAATTTAAAAAGAAAAAAATAAGATAAAATTTTTAAATAAATATATAGATATATATAAAATTTAAAAAATATATGTAAAATATATAATTTTAGGTTTTCTTTTAAAAATATACTATATAATATTTTAAAAATTTTATTTTATATTAAAAATAATATAAAATTATAAAATATCATTTTAAAATATAATACAAAAACAAAAAAACAAAAAATAATACATAAAAAAAATAAAAAAACCAAAAAAAACAAAAAAAAAAAAAAAAAAAAAAAATTAAAAAAAAAATATTTTATATTATATAAAAATATATATAAAATATATATATATATAATATTCGAGGAAGAAAAAAAAAAAAACCCCTAAGTAATATGGGAATAAAATTTGATTTAAATAAAAAATATTAAATTTATAAATTTTTTCTTTAAAAGGGAATTTTTTGTTTTGGGCATAATTTTTTCCGGAAGGTGTTATTTTTTTTTTATATAAAAAAATTTTTTGCCCTTTTTGGGGGCCTTTAAAAAAACAAAAATATACTACCCTTTAAAAACTTTTTAAATGTATTTATAAATTTTTAAAATAAAAAATAAATAAAACTTTTTCTAAAAAATATCCCCTAGGTTGGGGTTTTAAAAGGGGGGAATCAATATTGGGTTTTTTAACCATATTTTAAAAAAATTTCAATTTAAATTACACACCCACCCACACCCCACACGCAAAAACACCCCCACACACCACCCCCACACCACCACCCCCCCCAACACACACACCCCACCAAACCCACACACACACACAACCACACACCCCACCAAAAAAAAACACAAAAACAAAAAAAGAAAAAAACAAACAGGAAAGAAACAAAGAAAGGAAAAAAACAAAAAAACACAAAAAAATAAAAACACACACAAAAGGGAAAGAAATAAAAAAAAAAAAAACAACAAACAAAAAGGGGAAACAGGAAAAACGCAAGAAGAAAAGCACCGGGGGACCAACACACACTTTTACCCAAAAAAAAAACCCCTTTTTTAAACACGCCAACCATTTGTCCCTTTTTTTAAAGTTTTTTTCCTTTTTAAAGATTATTGTTATCCCCCCACCCCCCCCTTTTCCCCCCCTTCCCCCCCTTTTTATGTCCCCCGGGCCCCCCTCCTTTAATTTTTTTCCCCCACTTCTCTTTGAATGATTTATTAAAATTTTAAACTTTAATTTAAAATTTTTGATTATATAATATTTTAACAAACCTTTTAAAATAGAGGCAGATTAAATGATGTAAAAAAAGGGAAATTTGGTTAAAAATTTGGAAATTAGCCCTTTAAAAAGGTTATGATGGGAAAACTGGGGAAAGCGGGGAGATAATACATGTTAAAATCTTTTTAACACTGTGCATCGGTTTCATATCTCACCGAGGAGCTGAATAAGATGCTGAGATAAAACCTTTTGTCTAAAAGAATATCCCATGCGTCTCGCGGCGCGTCAGGGAGGAATTCGAATATTTCAGGGCTGTTGCTTCTGGACCCGGGACCATATTTCAAATAGACATTTCTACCAGTGTAAATTTTTACATCACACCACCCACACCGCACACCAAAACACACCACTCACACACACCCACGCACACTCACACGCACCGCAAAAGCACACACACCCACACGCAACGCAACCCCCAACACCCCACACACACACAACACACAAAACCCAAAACACCCACACCCCCAACCCCACACACACACACAACACCCCCAAACGCACCCACGCCACGCACAAGCAAAAGCCACGCACAGCACAGCACACCCCAACACACCACACACACACACCACACCCGAACACCACATACCACACCACCACCAAAACCAACACACACCACACACGCACACGCACACGCAAGCACACGACACCACACGCACACCCAACACCTCCACTCACACCACCTAAAACCACCAACACACATATTGTCTGTGTTTTTATGTGTACTTATATCAAACTTTTTTTATTAGTATATTTTAGTATAAAAACACACCACACAAAAACCACACACCTCACACCCACAATACACACAACACCAAAATATATATGTACACCAAAGGGCCTCTCATTGTAGATTTTCCGTGACCCACTTCTGCTTATGCACATGCCTGATGATATACATCTTTATAGGTCATGTGTTGATTCCCAGTACTTAACTCATAACAGCGAGACTTGTAGAAGTCAGCAGGCAGCGTCTGAAGGCATGATGTGACTTCAGAAATTAGTGCCTCATCATCTTGGAAACGTTACCCTTTAAAAACGGCTTTATGATCGGAAAGAAGTGAAAGTCAGATGATGCAAGGTCAGAAGAATAAGGAGGATGAGGAAGGGTGTTGTAGCCGCAGGACCACACTTCAACCTGGGCAAGATGAGAGTTGTGAACATGGGCGTTGTTTTATGGGAGACCAGCACCTTTGGTCAACATTTTGCGCCTTTTGGGTTTGATAGCCTCCGGTAACTTCTGTAGCAGTGAAGTGTAGTAAACTCCTGTAACTTTAGTAACTTTTCCAGAAAATCCTTCACCATCACTCCTTGCTGGCCCCAAAAGACTGAGCATGACCTTCCGTGCTGAGGGTGTGACTCATGCCGCATTAGGGAGTTGCGAATCAAAGTGCTTCATTGTTTTGACTGAGCCTTAGTTTCTGGATCATACTGGTGGACTCATGTTTGATCCTGTATAACTAACTTGTCAAAAAAGTCCTACTGGTTTTCTTGGAACATAGCTAAATGATCTTTGGAACAATGGACTCATTCTTGCTTTTGGAAAGGTATAAGTAGCCTGGGAACCTATGGAACAAATGTTCATGAATGATCTTGTCTACAAGATCATGACATCTTGGGCTATTTCAGCTTCTTCAGTTAATGCAAAACCTGGGCGAGGTAATATTTTTTGTAGGTAAACTCACTATCATTTACAGCGTCCATTTCAGTTTTCCTCCGCGATTAATCGCCATCACATATTGTGGTAGTTTGTTAACACTGACAGCAAGATGGGACTGTTTTTACAAATTCAGCAAGATGAAGGAAACCGAACCATAACTTTCTTGCGTTTCTCGTCAAAAATGCGCCACGAGTTCTGTCCAAAACCGTGCAAAACTTCTATCATTTATGTCCAGGTTGTCTCCGTTAGGCGGATTCCGTAGGTTTCTTAAGCTGTGACGTCAGGGTCACACCTTACCATACGAGGTGCGCGGCCTTCCTGCGTGGAGGGTCTCAGATTCTCTCTGTTCCCTTCTATTTCGCTTTATAGTTCAGCCTTTCTATGGTTCAGTTAAGTCTTTCTTACTATTTTAAGTACTTTTTCTCTTGACCATAGTACTGGCCCGGGCAAGTTGTTCTTTTAGTTGGCCAGATCATGAAAACTCAGAAGTCAACGAGCTTCCTTGATATTGTAAGTCTGTTAATAATATTTATCCTTTGAGGTTTGCAGTAGATTATGCTTAAATGGCACTACTGCTTTCCTAAATAAACCAGAACTGTATATATAAAAAACATTTTCAATGTTTAGTGTCATATCTGTTTATACAAGAAATAAGCAGTCGTACTGTATGGGAACCTCATCAGACCCATCGACTCTACGTAGAATTGGGAGATGTCAGTGGTAGAAGAAAGAGTACGTGAGATGTAACGGCTAAAAAAGTTTTGGTTTACCATACGAAGGGGGTTATTTTGCTGTCACCACCACCAATAAAATGATAGATTATATCATGTCAATAATGATACCACTATGACATCATTTAATGACTATAGCTCAGGTAAAAATAATAACAGAATCAACAGTTAAGAAAGATAACAACAATAAAAATAGTACTAGCAGTAGTAAGACTTTATGATGATGTTAAGAAGAGTAATAATAATAATAATGAAAAAAGTAGTATAACATTATTTTTTACGATAATTATGAAATAATTAAAATGACACGATTTACAAACCCCTTAGCGGAATGAAAAAAAGGAAAGAATATGATGACAGAAATTTAACTTAAAAAAACCCAGGATTAATTATAAAGTATATTAACCTTCTGCTGCCTGGTGATCATACTAGCTACTGTTGTTTTTTGTGATTGTTTTTGCTCAGAGATGGTTCTTAAAGAGCATAGCCATCAAGGAGCGTATTAGCCGGCTTACGTGACCTCTCCTGATCTTTTTCCTTGAGTTTTCGCGAAAAAAATATCTCAAATACTACTGATACTGGTGTTGTTATAATCACTGACATTATTTTTTATTGTATTATTAACAATACAAAAGGCAAAAAAAATCGAAAATCAAGAAAAATGGTAAACACACAAGTAATTTGTACGGCCGTTTATGTGTAAAAGCAAAAAAAAATAATAATAATTATTATTATTATTATTATTATCATTATTATTATTATTATTTTTTATTATTTTTTTTATTATTTTTATTATATTATTATTATTATTTTTATTTTTATTTTTTTATTATTATTATTATTAAATTATCATTATTTTATTATTATTTTTATTATTATTACTATTACTATTTTTATTATTATTATTATTTTTTATTATTATTATTATTATTATTATAAACTCGTTGGAAATGGTGGGTATTCTTACCACCCCAGGTGATGTTTTGATAATATTAATATTCATAATAATGTTTATTGGTAAAAAATCCACTGATGACTCGTAGTACAAAAACTTTTGGGCAAAAATGATTTTAATAGTATATACGATGAAAGAGTTAAATTTACTGTGAAATGCAAAATTAAATGAGGAAAAAAATTTTCTAAAATTTAAATTAAAAGGTGCGCGTTTTTTCTAAAGAGGGTTAAAATATTTCCGAAGGACACCACACACAGGCAACACACCCACGCGCCCCCCCACACACAACACACCACACACACACACACACACCACACAAAAACCCACACCACACACACAACAACACCACACACACAAGCACACACAACACACACACAACAGCACACACCCAACACACACACACACACCACCACACCCACACCCACACAACACCAACACCACACACACCACACACCAAAACCACATACCAATCACCCAATTAAAAAATATGTATATTTAAACTAATATTTTAAAAAACATACTACGTAAAGGAAAAAAAACTCTTCCTCTGATTACTATAAAAAACCCACATATAGATAAATATTGGAGTGATTCATTGACATCAACTTGAAAATAAATCTCAATGATTCACTGACTTCAACTTGAAAATAAATCTAAGTATGCAAAATAATGGGCGTTGCAAAACGGTAACCGTTCTTGGCGAACTGGATGTTTACTCGGCGATGGTCGAGACATAATCACTTATCACCACTTGGCTTGTTTCCCAGGACAATTGGGCTCAACCAGGCTCAGGTTCAGGGCTCGGCAATGCCCTTCTCCATTTCCTGAAGCATGGTCGCTTTGATTTTCTTAACCTTATCAGGCTAGCGATAAGTTTGCGCCCGGACTGGAATATTGTTATCAGCATGAATACGTGCTGGTTCGGACCTGGGTATTCCCTTTTCATCTTTATCCAAATGAAAAATCTTCACGGTCAATTGTTACGTCCCTTGCCTGTTAATTGTTCCTTTTTAATAAATCATTCCAATCAAAATCTTCAATCTTGCTATTCCAATTTTTAAAAATTGCTTTTACGATCCTGGTGGTTTTTTTGGGGAAATTTATAGATCTTAGGTGCAGGATATAATATTATATATAAAATATATATTAATAATATATATATTATATTAATATATAAAAAATAAAAATAATTATATATGTGTTGGTGTGTGTTTTAAACGGGATGGTACTCTAGTACAGTGGCTGACAGGGGCGCAAAAAGACACTAAAGGGGGTGAACCCAAAGTACACGACCTACGACTTTCTAAAAGGGGCAAAAGCGCGCGCGGGGGGTCACGGTCAGCCCCCTGGAGGGAGGGGGAGGGCTGACCCTTGCCCGGGGGGCAGCTTGCTACGTTCCCCCCCGGAGGGAGGGGAGAGGTGACCCCACCGGTCGGTACTTTCACACAACTTCCCCTCAAAAGAGGGCAAAAAAAATGTACCTCCGCCCTCGCTGAGCGGGTGGTTTTTTTTGGGGGTTTTGATCCACGTGGGAAAAAAGCCCGTGGGCCACTGGGAAAGAATAGAAATTTTCCCCATCCTGTAACAAATAGAATTTCCACCTCTTATATTGCTCGGCCACCAT
>NC_051386.1:22553290-22563602 GCF_015228065.2 Penaeus monodon | reverse complement strand
AGGGGCCCCCGGGGGCCCCTTTTCCCCCGAAAAAAAATTTCCCCCTTTTTTTAATTGGGTCTTTTTTTTTGGGAAACCCCAAAAAAACCCCAAAACAAAAAAAAACCCCCAAACCCCCAAACCACACACACACACACACAACACCCCAAAACACAACACACAAACCACACACAAAAACCACAAACACACACACACACACCCCCAAAAAACACCCACACACACACACAAAAACACCCACAAAACCCCCAAAACCAAACACACACACCCACACAAACCACCACACAAAAACACACAACCACACCAACACAAACAAAAAACCCCAAACACCCAAAAACACAAACACAACCCCCAAAAAAAAACCCCCACACCCCCCCAAAAAAACCCCCCCCCCCCCCCCCCCAAACCACCCCCCCCCTTTTTCCTTCTCCTCTCTCTCTCTCTCTTTCCCTCCTCCTTTTTCCCCCCTTTCCCCCCCCCCCTTTTTTTTCTTTCTCCCCCTCTCTCCCCCTTTCTCTTCTCTCCAGCTATTAACTCTTAAATTTATGTACTGGCCAACGTCCGCACCCTCGGTTGCAGGGGTAAATTTTGGTTTTTTAATTCATCAGTTTTTCTTTTTCAATGAATTACTCGAAATTTTTTTATTCCCAAAAAAAGTAAAAACAATTTTTTTTCTTTTTTATTGTTTTGTTTTTGTTTTTATATATATATTTATATATATATATTATATATATATATATAATATTATTAAAATATATATTTTTAAAATTAAAATATTATATATAATAAAATTATATAAATTATTCATACATATATACACACACATAGGTGTATAAAATATATAATATTATAATATATATATAATATTTAAAATATATTATATTACACCACACACACACCCAACACTCCCCACACACACACCACACACACACACACCCCTTTTAATATATATATATATATTTTATATATATATATCTATATATATAAATATATAATATATAACCACCCCCCCACCACACACACACAAAATAAAATATGTGTGTTTTTGGGTGTGGGTTTTTGTTTTTGTGTAATGTGTGGGGTGGGGTGTGTGGGTTTTGGGTTTCCCTGACTTAAAATATATATTTTATAAAATTATATAAAATAGATATATTATAAAAACATACATTATTTACAAAACACACACAAAATTGAACAAAGACACACACACACAAATATTGTACACACACATATATACGCTACACACCCCACAGAAAACACACACACACACCCACACACACCCAAAAACAATACACACCAAAACCACACACACACACACACACACACAAAATTAAAAAAATATATATATAATAATATATTAATTATTTTATTATTTATATGAAATATATATATTTATAAAATTATATATAATAATATTATTATACACAAAAACACAAAACACAAACACCCCACACACACCCCACCACACCACAACAACACCACACAAAAAATTATATTATATATTTAAATATATTATATATATATATTTTATTTTTAATATATTAATATTTATATGTATATATTATATATATATATAAAAATTATATTATAAAATATATATATTTAAAATTATTATATAAAATGTATTTTACCCAAAAACACAAAACAACCCAAACAAACACACACACCCAAAACCACACACCACACCCACCCCTATAACGGGTATAAAACCCCAATTCATTGGTTTTGCGGGGGGATTGATACGGGGTTTTTCCCCGGCTTGACCTTTATTTCTTAGAGTTGAAACCCACGCAGTATAAACACGACATTTTATTATACGGGTTTCGGGCCGCGGGGAGGTCAGGGGCACCCCACCTGGGGGAAGGCGAGGGCTGCCTTACCCCGGTGGTAGCTTAGCACGAACTCCCGGTCAAACGAGGTCAGATATAAAAGTGCCTTTCCGCCCTCGCTGAGGGGGTGGTTTTTATTTGGGCCCATTTGGCCCCAAACTGGGAAAAAAAGCCACGTGGCCCCACTGGTCCCGAAATAAAATTATACACATACTGTAACAGAAATAGAATTATCCACATTTTATTTTCCCGGGCCACCTACTCGCGCCTCCCCCTCGGGGCGCCTTCAAGGGTGCCCTAACTTGGCTGGTCGTCTCTTTCCGTCCCGCCCTTTCCTGGTTCAACTTCGTGGCTCTCGTCTATGTTGTCCTCATCCTCCGGGCCCTTTGGGTGAATCTGCTCGCCCTCGATTATCCAAAAGTCCCCCGAAAGCCCTCGCACAGGTCCCCCTTTGGGACTTCAGATTCGCCCTTGACCTCCTCGTATCCCTGGCCCGGGCCCCAAACTGGGCGGCGTCCTCGCCCCAAACTTCCCCCACAGATCTCGTCCGGCCCTTCTCGCGCCCCACCGCCCTTTCGAAATCTTCATCCGGCCTAGGGGGCGTGGGGGCAGGGGGGGGCATCTCGGGGCGGCTGATACTGCCTAAGTTCCTGGAGTTAAAACCGGGTTTTCTGCAGGCGCCCCGCCGGGCAAAAGCATTCTGGGGCGACTGTTTCCCTGGGGCCCAAAGGTGCTGGTTCGCGGGAGGGGTACGGGAGCCCTGGCGGGAAAACATTTTTTCTGACGAAAACCCTTTGGCCGTGGGCCTATGGCGATCTTCGATGCCCTTTCCTTCTTAAGCATCCTAAGGGCCCTCCTTCGGTGCCATGTGGGTTCCGACTGAAATAAAAAGTCGGGGAGCCAGATCATCCACGTGGGGGCCAGAGAAAGAGAAAAAAAAAGGAAAACGAGAAGAGGGGTGGTATTACCACTAGCCGGTTATTCAAAACAATTTAGGGTTTTTTTAATTTTGGGTTTTTTAAAAACTTATTTTGGGGTTTTTTTTTTTTATTTTTGTTTTTTATTTTCACAAAGGTAAAGAAAAAAAATAGAAAAAGGGAAAATATCATGGGCGGTCCCAAGACCAAATTTGAACTCCCAAACCCCCCCTGATAATATGGAATAAAAAAGGGAACAAACATCGGCGATCCCGAAGATCGGGTTTGAAAAATAGCGCCCACACAGATAAAAAATAATGTAACTTGTCCCCAACAGGGGACAGCCAAAAATTGGGGGTTTAAAAAAGAAAAATCTTTAGGGGCCGGAAACAAGACAAAAAAAGGGGTTCAGTGCCCTTTTTACCGGTGTTTTTGGGGAGGGGAGTTTAATGTGTGTGTAATGCGTGTGTGAGGGACAGCTATCTTTTAATGAGGGGAAGCGGGAGTGACCCCCACACAGAGAATGAATCAAAACACAATTTAGCTTTCACTATAATAAAGCTGAAGAAATTTTAGCAATGCTATTTTATTTAAGATTATTTAAATCCCAAAATTGAATTAAACATATAATGATATGCGACAGAATGTACGCATAAAATGAATGGGGGCCCTGAAAAATATTCCCCAAAATTTTTAAAAAGCAAATTTTCTCGGGGTCAGAAATCTAAACTGCCCGAGGTACATGTCTAGCTTTGAAACGCCGACTTCAAAAAACTCCCAAAACGGGGGGGGCCTATACCCAAAGCCGTATATGAATGAAAACGACTCGAGGGCCCAAAAATAATATCCTGCTCTCTTTTCTGCGTAAACTGTAATGGGCGCTCGCAAAATTCCCGGGGAAATATATATAATTTTACACGAATCACACAAAGCTTGGGGGGGGCCCAAAAATGCAGCGACTTCAAAGGGGGGAGAAAGGGTTTTGGAAATTAAAAAGCGAATAAAAAAAAAGAAAATTTTAAACTTAAAAACCCCAGTCCTTTCTTTTTTTTAAGGACGTAACCGCGGGGCAAAACCCCACTCAAAGGGGGCCGAACGGGAAAAACTTTTCTCTCGAAAGACGGAAACGCAGTCTATTAGGCGTTTTTCGCAAACCCCGGGGCAAAATTTGGGCAATCCTTTGGGACTATGATATTTTGGGGGAAAATCCTACGCTATAACCAAAAAATACCCAATTTTTTTACATGCTTCGCTCTAAACGCCCATAGAACTGTTCCCCCAAAAAGCAATGTAACAATGATATTTTGCTTCCAAATTAAAGGGGAAACCCAATGGTCGTCCCGACCCTACCCCCCGCCGCCAAACCCACCGGGGGAAAAAAAAGTGGGTCAGGTTTAGGGCGGGGGGGGAAAGGTTTGGAACGAGATAAAATGAAATGGTATTCGTGATAAATAAAATTTACGAAGCGTTAATTCTTTTCGATGAAACAAAATAAACTCTAAAAAAGAGAGAAAAAATTATTACTTAACTAACGAACCAAAATTCATGTTTAGTTTATCACATACTCGAAACGCACGGGAAAAACGATCTGAGGGGGAAGAAATTTTGGAGAAAAGTGGGCCCTTTGCTGTCATTTTGCACCTTTTTAACGCCCACCCAAAAAAAAACGGCTTTTAAAACATGTATGGGGGAAGGAAAGGAAAAGAAATAAAAGGGGCCCAAACTGTAATTACGTGTTTTTTTTTTAGCCAGTCTTGAAGCGGGGAGCGGATTTTTTTTCGGGGTGGTGTGGCCCCTGTTTTTCATGCCAAAAGGGTGCAACGGCCCTCGCCCGCCACCCGATATAACGGCTTTTGCTACTTAGTTACAGGGACGCAAACGCACGTAAAAGGGGGGAAAACCCGCTACACGAAAGCTAAAACTTGTCCCAAAGGGGTCAAAAGCGGGGCCCCGTGGAGGCCCCGGTCAGCTGCCCGGAAGAGGGCGGAGCTTACCTACCGCGGGTGGGCGTTGACCCCGAACCCCCGGTTTAAACGAGGTCCCGATTAAAAGGGACCTCCGCCCTCGCTGAGCGGGTGGTTTCTTATTTTTGGGGCAATTTTGGGTCCACGTGGAAAAGCCAAGTGGGCCCCCTGTACAGAAAAAAGAAAATTTTCCACATCCTGTAACCCGAAAAAATTTTCCCCATCTTATACACCCCCCACCCCACCACCACCCCATATATAATTTTAAAATATTTAAAATATTTTTTTTTTTTTTTTTTTTTTTCTACCAAGGGGCGTTGGCGATCATGGAAATTTTCCAAGTTTTTTTGGCAATTTAGACGTTGGGTTTTGGGGCCCCGGGGTTTCCTTCCACCCCATGTTTTTTTTCGAGTCACCCTCCCCATTTTCCCAGTTCTGGGGCCGTCACTTAAATTGGGGTGGCTTTCCCCCCCCAGTGGCTAGGCAACAAAACGAAAGGGGAAGTTTCCTTCCCAAGGGAACAACGCGCCGGCCGGTTTACTCGAAACCCTGAAATCAGATTGCCTCGTGACAAATCTTTAGTTTTTATTCTATAAAAAAATTCCCAAACCCCGGCCCCCATATATTAAAAATATAATTTTATTTTATTTTAAAATTTTAATAAAAATATAATATATATATATGTATATATATATATATTATAAAACTAAAATATAAATATAAAAATATATAATTATATATATATATTTATATTGTTGTGTGTGTTTTGTGTGTGTTTTGTGTTGTGTGTGTGTTGTGTGGTTAGGGATTTACCACACACCACACACACACACACCAAAAACAAAAACAAAAACACCACACACACCGACACCACCCCCACACACAACCACACACACACACATTTATATATATTTTTATAATATAAAATATAATTTTATTATTATATGTATGTTATGTATATATGTATATTATTAAAATATTTTAAAAATATATATAAAATATTTTATAATTTTTATATATATATATATTTTGTGTGTATGTTTGGGGTGTGTGTGTGTGTTTTGTGTTGGGTGTGTGCGTGTGTGGTGTGTTGGGGTTTTTGTGTATGGGTTTATATAAAAATACATAAATATAAACCTTTCATACATATATAAAATATATATATTATATATATATATATATATATTATTATAATAATATATATACAAAATTTTGGGCATATATACATACATTCATACATTTCATCATACATATATATTTTATATAATTATATATATAATATATATATATATAATTTTATATATATATATATAATAAATATATATTTCACACACTCTGACTGCTGGCTCTTTTCTGATCTTACGGTGCGAAAAAGCCCTATGCCTTGAAAGTCCCCCCCATTGGGAAAAGTTTAGCGGGGCCGACCGCGGGGTTTATTTTTAAAAGGGGATCCCTCAGGCATGGGTGGCCAAAAATTTGGGGGGGCCCCCCAAAAAATACCTTATATTAATTAAACTATAAATAAAATATATATATTTATAAAATATATATATATATTTTATATTATAAAATATATATATATATATAAAAGATTTTAAAATTTTATTTTTTATATAATTTTTTAATTTTATAAAATATATAAAATTTTAAACCATATAATTATTTTTTTTTTTAGTTTTTAAAAT
This sequence comes from Penaeus monodon, assembly GCF_015228065.2. Taxonomy (NCBI): domain Eukaryota; kingdom Metazoa; phylum Arthropoda; class Malacostraca; order Decapoda; family Penaeidae; genus Penaeus; species Penaeus monodon. The sequence continues at coordinate 22,557,210 of NC_051386.1, read as the reverse complement.
ATTATAAAAAATTCCATTTAAAAAAAAAAAAAAATTAAAAAAATATTTTTTTTTATATTTTTTAATTAAAAAAATTTTTTTATATAAAATTAAAAAAAAATTTTGGTAAAAAAATATATTTTGTTTTTTTCCCAGGCACCCCAACACACACACACACGCTTGGCCACGGGGGCCCCTTTCCAAAAGCGATATGTCTTTTTCGACTTGAGATCAGAAAAGAGCGCAGGCCTTTTTCGACTGCCGCGGCTGGGAAATTGAATTCGGGACCACGAGGGTCGGGTCCGTGCTCAAACCCGGGGCCTCGCGGTAGAGTGTGAAATGTTTATATATATGTGTAATATATGTATTATTTTTTATTTGTTATATTTTTAATAATGTTTTTACATAATTTATATATAAAATATTATGTGTGTGTATATAAGTATATATATATATATAATTAATATATATTTTTATATATGTGTACACTATAGACACACTCAAAAGCCACACACACACACACACACACATACAATATATGTAGGATAAAAAAATACTTATATTTTTAAAAAATGGGGTTTTTTTTTTTGGGTTCTTTGTGTGTGTTTGTTTTTTAAAAATTTAAATCTATATATATTATATATATATTATATATAATATATATTAATTATAATAAAAATTATATATGAAAAACACAAACAAAGAGGGAAAGGAAAAAATCAATAAGAACGAAAACAAATCGTGCCCTTTTCGAACTCCTGAACTTTTCAGATCGTCATTTTTCGGGAAATTTCATTTTTTCCTTTCTTAATCCAAACCTTTAGATTTTTTTTTTAAAAAAAACAAATTTTGAAAAAAAGCAAAAGAACCCTTTTGATTCAAAATTTATTAAGCACGTTAAACGAGAATCTTCCCTGGTAATACAAAAAACCTCCTTTGGTCTTTCTATTTTTTTTTCCCATACCAAAACCCAAAAAACCCAAAAAAAGAAAATTAAAAAGGTTTTAAAAAAACTAAAATAGAGATGCAAATGAGAGTTAGAGTACGAAATCAGAGAGCGGCGCTAAAGGGGGCTGTGTGTCCCTTTTTCTTTTCTTTGGGTTGGATTTCCGGGCTTAAACCAGGGCATGTGCTAGGGTTATTAAGCATGGATCCCATTTATTAGTTCAATCTAAAAAAGGTCATGAAGGGTTTTTCGCTTCAGAAAAAAAGATTCGATATTTAAGAATTGTTTTTTTCTATGAGTTTCTATTTTTTTTGAACTATGGCAAGTTTTTAAAATGTGTAGGCTAGTAGGGAAAGTGTGCAAAGCGGGGCCTGTGGGGTTTTTTTTTTTTAATTAAGGAGTGAAAAAGTGTGCTTTTGGTGGGTTTAGGCGAGGAGCACCACCTCCCCCCTTTTGTTTTTTTTTCTTTCTTTCTTTTTTGGGGTCGTTCCCCCTGTTTATTCTCTTTTGTGTTTATTATTTTTTGCAGGTTTGGCAGTACTTAGCCAAAGGAGATGGATTTTTGCTTTCATTAATAAAAAACCCCTAAACGTAGGACTATGCTAAAACCAGTTTCAAACAATTGACTCGGCTAATTTGGCCCCATTGGCAGAACGAGAGGGGCCGGTCCCTTTCTTTATTTATTTTTTTTTGGGTTTCTAATAATTTTATGGTTTAATGAACTTAAGAATCAGGAAAAAATACTATGCTATCGTAGGCGTCGACAGGCAAAATCCTATCAATTGCAAAAAATTCCCCAAGAAAGATTTTTGATGATTCGTCGTTGAAAAATCAGTTACATTCACCAACCCCCTACACCCGCACCCCTACACTCCCTGTCTTGGAGTCATCAGTATATAAACATAAAAAAGGAAATAGTTTGACAAGGGTCTCTCTAAACCCCTGGGTACCTCCTCCCGGATCATTTCATTTGGGTGATGGAAGCCAAGAAACCCGATGGGGAAAAATGGGAGTTCCCATGGCGCTATATTTGATGAACCCCGGGGGAGGGGCCTAACCCCCTGACCCCCCCCAGCCTAAAGCAAAAAAAAAAGCATTTCCCCCTTAGGGGAACTCGGGTCTCTCCTTCTTGGCGGCCCCGATTTCTTCTGTGACCCGTGTGAGCAAAGGGGGTTTTTTCCCGCCTCCAACTCAGATGCTTTCGGCATTTAGTTTCCCGGGCCACACGTAAGCAGGACGAAAAAACATCCAAAGCTTTTAAAATTTTAGCTCGTGCTGAGCATACCCGATTGACCTTTAAACTACGTTAGGCCAAATCGGTTTGTATTCATTTGCAAAGACTTTTTATCAGCTTCTATTTATTTCCCGCAATGCTTTTAAAAAATTAATGCTTTTGAATTTATTTTTTAATTGAACCCAAATTGGGCTTTCCAAAAAAAGTGACCAAGCAAGTTTTATAGGTACGCGTGATTTTCTAAATTAGCCCGGTGTTTGGCTTTCCCCCTATGTAAAAAAAAACCCCCAAAAACAATATTATTGTAGAAAATTAAAACTCATGGAGGCCCCCGTTATGAATCATATCCAGGCCAGTTGGAGCGATTCCTGCCACAGTGAATTTTTCAGTTTCCCAAAGGGGATTAAAAGTTATTTTAATATAAAGACACTTCTGTTAGCCTGAAAAAAAAATTCTATCTTTGTCAGAAAAAAATTCTGTCAGCAAAAAATATCAAACGAAAAAAGGCAAGTTTCCACGAAATCCTAAAGAAAAAGAGAGTAGAATTCAAAATTAAAGAAAAGGAAGTCATAAAAATTTGGCAAGGCCTTTTGGGGATGGACTGTCCAGCTTTACTGTGCCCAAACAGCTTGCGCCCTTTTTTGGAAGCTGCATGATCATAAATTTAGCAAACGTTGAAATTAGAAAATCGATCCCTACTGTAAAAATTTTGTTCCTGACCTCGCATTTTTAACGAAATTAGGGGTAGGATATGGCGGATCGGGGATCCCCCCCCTTTCAATAGGGAATGATGTGGGCGAAGTGCCATGAATTTGGTAAAGTCGGCTTTTCCAAATTTCATTGTACATTATAGAATTTAATAAGGCATCATGATTAAGATGTTTACATTTCAAATCGATCTCATCGGGGCGGGGCCACACCCCTGTTTGGATGTGACTACAACCCTTTCTGACTACTGTGAATCGTGTCTGCCCTTTATTTGGGGCCCCACATCGCCCCCTTGCATTTAAGCCGAGAGTATATCTTTGGAATTTTCTAAAATGAATTTGCAAGCCATATATAGCAGTTAAAATTACATCAGAATCAACGGGTTACGTAGATTTAACCACAGCAATTTTTAATTAATTATTGAAAAAAGACAACGCACGCCTGTTCCTCAAGGCCCTTTTCACATCGGGTGAAAAGGAAACACGAAGAGATTTTTTTTATATCCTTTTTTTGGAAGGTTTGGGTTTTTCCCTTTTATGTGTGGGGGTTTCTGTTATTTCATTTTTCAATTTTTGAATAATATGATATTTAATGATAACTATAACCATACCAGTTTATTTGTGTTGCTATTGTTTATCTGATATTATTTTTTATGGGTTTTTTTTTTTGATTTTTATTTATTATGACAATTTTTTTATTAAAATTTTTGTTAGTTATTTTTTTGTTATATATATATTATTCATGATAAGTTCATTTTTTATTTTGGGTTTTCATTATTTTTAAAATTATTTTTATCTTCTTATTATTATTATTATTTTATTATTACTATTTTCATCATCATCGTCATCATCATTCCATTTTATAATAAATTTTTATTGTTATTTTATTTTATTTTACTTTATCGTTATTCTTTCCCTTATTTTCATTTTATTATTTTATTTTTTACTATTATCGTTTCTATTATCATTTTATAATTTTTTTATCAATTTAAAATATTTCATTATTCATTTCATTATGTCATTTTATTTTTAAATATATCATTATTATTATCTC
>NC_051386.1:22533290-22545790 GCF_015228065.2 Penaeus monodon | reverse complement strand
GGAAAAAGTGTTTTGGGGGTTGTGGGGTTTTTGTGTGTGGTTTTGTTGTTTTTGGGTTTTTTTGTGTGTGTTGTTGGGTTTTTGTGTTGTTTGTGTGTTGTGTTTGTGTGTTTGTGTGTGTTTGTGTTTTTGTGTGTTTTGTGTTTTTGTGTGTGTTTGTGGTGTGTATGTATACATTAATAAATTGATGTTTTGGTTTTCTGATTTAATAGTTTACTAAGGACGATTTCGTGGTCTCAAAGACCCCAACTCTGGACCGGCATCACAGAGAGCGAAAACTCCGAAATATGTTTTAGACAAAAAAAAAAAAAAAAAAAAAAAAAAAAAAAAAAACGTTGCTGGTAATAGAAAACACACTTATATCGTCATAAACCCTATTTTGATAATCTACTGTAATAAGTTCATAGGGAAAATATGGAAAAAAATCTTGTTTATACCAAAAAGGTAATTTACACATTAATTTATCAAAGTAATGCACACCCTAGTTTATTTTCACGCTCCTTGTAAAAAGTGGGCGCCGCTATTGTATTCTTGAAAAAAACACAAAATAAAATTAGGCGCGGCTCATTAAAGTTTAAAATTTGTTAAAAAGCGTCAAAAAGCTTTTTTATTATTTCCCCAAAGCGGAAAACTTTCTCAAGGAAAATAAGGGTTAAATAAACTTGGGATTTAAATAGAAAATATCAGAAAAAAAAAAAAAAAACTAAATTAACGTTGCACAAAAAAATTTTCCCCATCGTAGATGCAAAAATTTTCCTCAATTTTTTTTAAAATTGCATTGTAGTCCTTAAGCGGGGGACAATTTCCCCAACTGTTTTAAAAACTTCAGAACTTGAAAAAACCCCCTAGAATTTTTTTGGGGGTCATAGACAACTTGCCGAGCAAAAGATAATGAGATAATTAACATCGTACTGACAAGACTTTGGGGGCCCCTTCTGATTCATTTTCAGCCCTTAACTGAACCCCCTTAATGTTTACAGCACTTTTTATTGAAATATAAAGGGCCAGATTTCACAGCAAGCAAATTTGTGGATGAAAAAAGTGTAAACTATTGTTATTATGAAGAAGATTTTTTTGCAGTAGGCATTTTAAATAACTGCAATCAATTTTTCCCAAGTTAATAAAAATGTAAAAAATTTGGGAAAAGGGTCTTTGTTTTTCTTTTTTACGGAACAAATTTCGGGCAAGAGCGGGAAAACCGCCCCCGAATCAGGGACCAGTGGACATCTCCCTGAAAGGGTCAAATTTAAGCAAAAACCCCGGAGAAGGGTTTCTGACAGGGGTGACGGGCCCCCCAAAGGGTTTATTGAGGAGAGTACTTAATGGGTGAAAAAGGGAATACAGTGGTTAGAAAGTGCTAACTCACTGAAGTGTGTGGGCACCATGGAAAAGGGGATCAGTGAGGCATGGGGAAGAGAAGGAGGCATAAAAGACATACCGGGTACTTGGCTAACCGGGCCCTATGCTAACTTTCACTTTAGGGAAGACGAGGCCAGACTGAAATACATCACGATACTTCTAATATGGGATTGCCCTTTCTTATTACTTCCCTGTAGTGAATGAATGAGTCGTGAATCTTAGGGTGGGGGTGAGTGAATGAGATCCAGGGAGTAGGAAAACCCCCTTTGGGCCAAAAGGAGTATGAGGGGTTACCCTAGTTTTTGGGAAACCCTCACCTTTGGGCGAGCAAGGGATCTTGGTGGGTAAAGTGGGTGGGAATAGCTTAAGTTTCTGTGCCTTTATGGGGCACTAGGATCCTTCAAGGGATCACATGACCCCAAGGTTGTGAAAGTAGAGTCTAATGATCTCTTTCAATGGACCAGGGTAAATTTGAACCATGCGGACGGTAGAGTCATGATCATGACAAGGGTGATGTGATGGTTTTGTAAAATGTATTGTCTTTACTGAAAATACGAATAATTATTTTCGTAAATTTTATATACTAAAGTATTTGGGGAAATCTTTACAATATGTATTTCGGCGAAAAGTTTTTCGGAGGGGAGGGTGATTAATGATTTTTTAGATCTGACAAGTTTTTAAATTTACGCGGTAATTTTCCAGCGGGGTCTACACGTACTCACCAGGGAAACAGCTTTCGTATATTTTATTTTCATTAACAATTTCTCACCTTTATGCCACTTTAGTGAGCAACTGTAATACTGTAAGCAAGAAATGTGTACAAACTTTTTATCTTGTAAAGGAAAATGGAACTAACAATATTTTCATGCGTCATGAATGGTTAGAGCGGAACCTGCAAGACGCTGGAGGAAAACGTCATGACGGTTACTCCGAGCTGTGGTATTTTATTTGAGATAAGTTACTTCCCTTCCCTTACTTATTAATGATATGTATGAGGGTTCGTTCGAATTATAAGCAGAGGGTTAAGAATTAACGTTTATTGTTCTGAAGATTATTTTCACGATCATTGGAATTTCTGCTGCAAATGTATTATGAAATATAATTCAAGAATTAATTTTGATTAGTTTCGTCTGTGCTCTGCGAGTAAGTTAAGTTTAATTAATAAAGACGTTAACTATAATTTGATTTATCTCTATTTTAGATACAAATAAGTGTTGACCCCAAGTAGGCCACACACACACACATACACACACACACAACACACACACACACACACACAACCCCCACCCCACCCCCACACACCAAACACGCGCGGGGGCGCGCGCATGTAAATAAAAAAATAAAAAAATAAAAAAAATTTGTATACCTAGTATGCATATGTGATACATAAATATATATATATATATATAATATATAATTATATATATATATATATTAAACACATTAATGTTTGCATATGTGTTCATATATAACATATATATATACATTCATGCTGATACATACTATATATACACTTATATTAAATATAAATATGTTTTAATATGTTATTAGTAACATGTATTATATATATAAAATTATATATAATATATAATATATATATTTATATATTCATATAATTTATTATATATATTATAATAATAATATATATATATATTATATAAATATATATATTATACAATACCACTACACCCACACCACACCCCCAAATTATATATATATTAATCATATCCCAAAAGAATATATATAATTATTTTAATATATATATATATATTAATATATATATATAAATATAATAATATATATGCTTTTATATCAATATATGCATAATATAATATAAAAAATTATATATATATTTTAATATAAAATATATATATTAAATGCATTTATTTTTAATAAATACATAAATTTAATATTATATTTTAATTAATATTATATATATGGTAATAAAAATTTTATTAATATTTTAAAAAATTATATATATAATAAAATATTATAGGGGATATATATAATATATATTATAAATATATTAAAAATATAATATTTAATATAATATAATATATATTTAATATATTTATATATTTTATATATATTTAATATACCATTCAGGCAGGACCGGGCCCTCCAAAATTTCTTTTGAGGGTTATTGCATGCCACCCTTCCCTGTTTGGATGCCCTTCCCCGCCCTTTCTCAGGCGTTTGTGGTTTCCTCGCGGATGGGCTCACCCAGCATCGGGCGAGGGTTGAATGGGGCCACAAAGGTCGAGCCCCGTGTTCAAAACACTAGACTATCGCGGCATTCTTATACATATATATGTGTATATATATCTATATATCTATCTATTAGCTGTAAGAACCACTTATGGTAACGAAGGGTTCGAAGCAACAAGAGTCGCGGGGTTTTTGCTTTCTGTCTCCGCACCTCTTTATATAATTCGACAAAATTTAGAGAGGTGCCTAGAAAATTTTTAAGGGAACTGTGGATTTGGGGATACAAAATTAAAACTGGGGTACCCGATGATAAGTTTTGATTCCAGCAGTACACTAAACTACAACAAAAACTAATAAAGTTAGAGAAGCAAGGAAAGGCGGCTTGTTTTTTAAATCCAAGAAAACTAAGATCTGGATTCAAAAATCCGGGATGAAAAAATGATGAAATGTTACAAACAATGGAATGATTTTGGGAAAAAGTGAAAAAAGTTCACTTATCTGGAGCTGTTTTTTCTTACTATATGATTCCCCCAGATAAAAGAAAAATTACCATTGCCAAAAACGCCCACAATTGCTCTCAAAAATCTGAAAAACCGAAGCATTACCTTACGGACAAAAATAGGTTATTGAACCATTGTTTTCCCAATTCTCATATGGTTTGGTGTTTTGGGGTTGACGTGATAGACAAGAAAAGATCAAAATTTTTTAAATGTGGTGTTACAACGAGACGCATATTAGCGGACAGAGAAAAAGACGAATGATGAGTGTGAGAAAAATAAATTGTAAAAACCACTGTTGGACTCTTAAAAAGAGGAAATTAAAATTTATGGGCATGTAATGAGAATAAAAGTATTGGAAAAACTTTCTGACGGGATGGTGATAGGAAAAAGAGGAAGAGGCAAAACCCAAAACAAGATGGCGACAACATCAAAGATTTTGCGGGGGTCGATGGTACCTGGAAAAGGGGAAACGTAAAAATCAGTTGAGGGCGAAGGGGGTGGAGAGGGCCCCGGCTGCCAAACATGAGCATACCGTTATTGATGATACTATCTATTTTGTATATGATATACATATTATCTGGGTGTGTGTATATATATAATATATATATATATTTTTATATATAATATTATATATATATCAAAATAAATATGTGTGTGTGGGGTTTTGTGTGTGTGTGCATGCATATAATATTTATTGTTATATATTTTAAAATATATAATATTTATATATATATATTATATATAATATATATACACACCACACACACACACACCAAATATTTTATTATATATAATTATATAATTATATATATACATAAAATATGTATACTATAATATATTAAAAATATACTTAAAATTTTTTATTATTTTATATATATTTTATTATGTGTGTTGTGTTTGTGTGTGTGTGTGGTTTGTGGATGTTGTGTGTGATGTGTGTGTAGTGCGTGTGTGTGGTTTTGTGTGGGTTGTGTGTGGTGTTGGGGGGTGTGGTGTGGGTTTGTGTTGCGAGTGGTTGTATATAGTTGTGTGGGAGTATCATTCATTATGTATATATACTAATTTCATCATTCAAATATACGTATGTATGTATGTATGTATTTATATATATGTATACATAAATATACATATTCACACACACACACACACACACACACATACATATATGTATATATATATGCGTAAAAGTTACATGTGGGTATGTAGTAGCATATTTTATATTTTAAAACCAATAATGCATATAACAGATATGAATGTGTATAAATGAATATGTGTATATATGTACATATATAGATATATACATACATATATATTAATTGTATATATGTATATGTATATATATAACTCTATTATAAAAGCGACTGTATTACTGTACGATCGCGTTGTTTCATTAATTATTCTACATTCTCTTTACCTTTTACTTTTACATTTTTTGTATTCGTTTGAAGTAGACGGGATGTAGGCTTAGACTCCAGGGGTTTATTGGCTTCTCAAACGACCGTAACATGACCTTCCCAATAGACGTCTTGTTCAAAGTTGCTTTCCTCAATCTTTCTCTTTCTTTCGATTTCTTCTAAATTCTCTCTCTGTTTTCTTTTTTCTTTCCCCCCTTCGTATTTTCCTTTTATTCTTATCGGGATTTTCTTGCACCTCTTCCCCTTCTGCGTCTATATTGTTTTTTCCTCTTTTTCGTATGCTACTTTCTATAAATTTCCTCCTTTCGTTTCGCATTCTTCTTCTGTTCGTGATATAAAAAGGAAATGCAACAACAACAAAACCGATGAAATAAAGTGAGGCGTTAATTGTTAATTACTTAGAGCGCATTAATTATGAACATGGCGTGACAAGGCCGTGTTAGGTTGGCAGTCGCTTGCACCGTCTGGCGTTGCAGCCTTGGCTCTTTCATGCAGAAGGTTGGGTGAAGTCCTCATTCACACACACACACACCCCCACACACACAACACCACACACCCCACACACAACACAAAACAACACACAAACACAAACCCACACACACACACCACACCACACACACACACACACACACACACACACACACACACAAACACACACACACACACACTTCCCTATATTTCGATATTTTACCGATGTGAATGTAGAATGTAAAATTTGTAAAATAATCCCCTGGCAAATTCATTTCAAAGTCAGAACTGCTGTGATTACTTGAAAAGGTACAGTACATGACATCCACATCTAATGTTATCCTTCTCTTTTCAAGAGAGAGAGAGAGAGAGAGAGAGAGAGAGAGAAGAGAGAGAGGGGAAAAGGGGAGGAGAGGGGAGGGAGGAGAGTCTACCAATTTTACAAGTTTATCAACCTTGCCCACCCTAGGCTAACCCCAAAAACCGTAAGTCGGGTAATCTTAAAAGTATTTTTTTTTCTCCCGGCGCCAGTCTCATTGGCCAGACTTCTCCCTTATGCCTTATGCTAACCACCCATCCCATAGACTGTTTAATCCTTCGACCTGACCTGACCTCCCTTCCTTAATATTCACCTATCTTCACCTGCCCTACGGTCACGGTTTCTTCTCCTAGTTGTATTCTTGCCTCTCCCTTTCCTATTCAGAAAATGAAATCTACGAAGATTTCAAAACTGTTGTTTCACATTCTAATTAATTAATCGAACCCGCTTCTTACAAGGCAATTCTACTTCTCTCTGTATTGTGGAGTGGGTTCGTGTAGGGAGGAATGTGTTTGAATACAGTGCATTTTTTGCTTTTAAAGATTTCAAATCACTCCCGTCAAGTGCTGAAGGAGATTGTCTGTAAACCTAGATAGGTAATATATATGAAGCTAGTCTTGATTCTGGTTAGACCGTCTGTTGCTGGGTCGTTGGGCATAATGATTTGTGTCTGCTCTCTCTGACGATTACCACCTGCGGGTTCGAGTCATTGACTGGGAGGCTATTAAAGATTCTACATAAAATTCGCTTCTGTATTATTTCACGTTAGCCCCGCCCACACACGTGTGTGTGTATATATATATATTATATATATATAAATATATATATATATAAAATATATATATATAAAAAAAACACAAAAAAATAATAAATATATATATATATATATATATATATATATATATATATATATATACAATTATACAACACTACACACACAACACACCACACACCACACCTGCGTGGTTGGGGGGTTTGTGTGGGTTTTGGGTGGTGTGTTTTTTTGGTTTTTTTTGGTTTTTTGTGTATGTATATATAGTTGATTATATTTAAACTATATATACAACACACAAAACACACACACACACACACACATAACATAAAATATACTTTATAATTTTATCTATTATCATCATCTATCTATCTATCTTCTATCTATTTCCCTAATATAATATTCATGCATTTTGTATATTTTTTTTTGTGTAATATAACATATATATATTATTATATATATATATTAAAATTTTATATATATAATATATATTTTATATATTATATTATATATATTATTTTATATATATATTATAATTAATTTTATGTTGTATATTTAATATAATATATATATATATATAATTATAAATTTTTACATTACATATATATACATACACCCACATATTTTTCACACTTTTTTGCATGACCCCAATGTCTAGCACTTTATCATTTTAACTATTAGCCACACACCACACACACAAACACACACACAACACCACAAAAACACCACACAAAATATATATTATAAAATATATATATATATGAATATATATATAAAATATATTATATATATATATACACACGCACACACTCTGGTATATACAAAAAAAATTTTATATTTTATATATATATATATATATATAATATAAAATATATATATATATATATATATTTATATATATATTTTGTGTTTTTTTGTGTGTGTGTGTGTGTGTGTGTGTGTTGTGTGTGTTTATTTGTGTTGTGTTTTGTTGTGTGTATGTGTGTCCAGTAACCCAAAAGGGGTAGCATGTATGATATAAAACTATACCCACCATACACAAAATTTTTATATTATATATATATATTATATATATATATTATATACACAGAAGTATACATACACAAACACCCCACACACACACACACAGACACACAAAAACAACACAACACACACACACACACCCCACACACCCCACACCACACCCACACACACACACACATACACACACACACTTCTGTGTATATATATGCATGTATATACACACATTTATATGTACTTGTATATTCATATATATACATACACATACATATATTTATACACTTATGTCTATATATATGTGCACACACACGCACACGCACACACACACACAAACACACACACACACACACCACACACAAAAAATTATATATATTAATATAAAATATATTATTATATATATAATATATATTTGTATGTATTATATGTATATCTTTATATATATACTTTAACCGTATTCATGTTGACAATTTTGAAAAAGGGAAATAGAATTTAAACACAACAACCCCCACACACACACGCACATATGTAATATTATGTACGCGTATACATATACATGTATAAAATATATAAAATATATTAATATATATTTTATATATATATATATTTAAAATTTTTATAACCATATCCCCAAAAATAAACATTATATATATATAAAAAATATATATATAAAATATTTTTATTTTTAAATATATATATATATAATAAAATTTTTTTTTTTTGTATTGTTTAAATATAATATAACATGTTTTTTTTTACTTTCTAATATAATTTTAAAATTTTTTTTAAAATTATTTTATAAAATAAAATTTTATATATCATTAATATATATTACATATTATACATACTACTTATTTTTCTTTTTATATATTATTTTTTTTAAAAAAAACACAACACAACATACATCACCGTCAAGGAACGATCCTCAAAAAAATTTTCCCCTTTCCCGGGAAAACAAAAAATATTCCCCATTTTGCACGTTTGCCCGCCCCTTTTTCAGGGAAAAATAACAAAACCCAAAATCCCACCCCTTTGCTAGGTCATGGCTGTGTTTTTTCCCTTTTTTCGGTCTTCCATTTTCCGCCCATTTACGGGGGATATCAAAATACACGCAGCGCAAATAATAGGCTCTTGTTCGCCCGTGCCTCGTGGAGGTGGGCACGAGAAAGCGCCGGAGGACACGGAGGGGAGCTGGCCAACAGGGCAGGGGATGGAGCTTTATTTGGGGCTTGTAAAGTGGAGATTTTTAAAAACCATGCTTTAAAACAGAACGTAAATGAGCAGGGAAGCTTAATGATACAGGCGGGGATCAGGGGAAAGGATTATTCGGGGACGGGAGAGATCAGGAGAGAAGAAAAAAGGAAAGGGGTTTAGAAATAAATTTGACTAAAATGATAAGGAAAAGAATAACCCAAAAAAGTTTTAACATCAGGAAAAATAAACAGTTTTGATAAAGAAAAACCCCAGATTTCACCCTGCAATGCATGGCACACACACCACACCCACCCCACACCCCAACCACGCCCACCACGCAAGCACGTACGGGTGCACGCACACAAAAACCCCCGCACGCACGCCCCACACACACACAACACCCACACACACACACAAAAACACAAAAACACACCCCCACACACACCCACACAAACCCCGCCCCCCCCCCGCCCCCACACACACAAACACACACAAACAACACACCCCCACCACGCACGCACGCACCCACCCCACCCAACCACCCAAAAACCCCCACGCACGCACGGCACCCCCAAACGCACGCACCACGAACCACAAACCCCACCCCACAAAACACAATCACACACCATACATACATATATTTTATATATTATATATATATATTTTTTATATATATATATATATATATATATAAAATATTTATATATTTGTTTTTGTGTTGTGTGTGTGTGGGGTTGGGTTTTTGTGTTGTGTGGTGTGTGGTATGATTAAAGTATAAAGTATACACACACCTCCGTGGGAAAGGGAAATGGGGGCCCTAAACCCCGTGCCACTCCAAGAGCATCCAACATGAAAACTGCAATTAAGTATCATGCTTTGACCACCGGGGGGCTCAAACAGAAACCCTAAAAAAAAAAAAAAACACACACACACAAAAAACCAAAAACAAAACCCCCCAAAACACACACACCCCCCACACACACACCCACACACTTTTTATATATATATATATTATAAAAAAATATATATTTTATATTATATATAAAAAAAGGGGGAGGAGGGGAGGGGAGAGAGAGAGAGAAGAGAAAGAGAAAAGAGAGACAGAGACAGAGACAGAGACAGAGAGAGAGACAAATAGAGAGAGGGTGAACAGAAATAATACAAAAACAGATTAGAGAGAGAAACCGGCAGAAGGGGGAAGCCCGGGGAATAGATAGTGAAGGGGGGGGCAGAGAGACAGACGACAAGAGACGAAAGGGGGAACGGGTCATCTTTTGGGGGAAAAGGAAACAAAGCCCCCATTCGGGGCCCGGGGCACAAGGGCCCCCCAAGGGATCGCGAGACTGCAATGATAAAGTAATCTATTTTGGCTAAGTACACGCCGGATGCGTTTCTTCCCGGTGGCTTTCTTCTGGGTTCGCTCGTGCGGGTTAACAAAACCAAAAGAGCTTCATGTAGGTAGGGAAAAAAACCTTGGGGTTTTTATAGAGGTTTTGTTTTCTTCCTTGCCCCCTTGGAAGTCGGTTTCTTACTCGCTTCTTGTGAGTTTTTTTCTTATTTCCTCCCTGTGAATTTGCTTGATTCTTGCTCTGCTGGAGAGAGGATCAGAACAGCTCTTTCACTAGTCGAGGCGAGTGCAGTATCCTGGGAAAAAAGTACTAGGTGCACCAACTATCTTTATCCGATATTGTTATTTCCAGAGAGCTTGTGTGGGTTCAACATTTTTTCTTGTTATCATTCTTATAAACTGGCCGTCATGACCTTTGGACAGTGAGATAAATAGATACATGAATAAAGAAATCAATAAAAAATTTCGAAAATTATTTAAAACAATCCCCTTTTAATAAATTTTTGGGTCGGGGTTTTTTGTTTTAGGGAAAATTATATTTTAGGTCTTCCTTTGTAAATTCCCCTTTTCCCCTGTCCCGATGCCCCATAGGGTTTTTAAAAATGGGGTTACACTGCATAATGAAGAAGCGCAGATATAAAAAATAAAAAAAGAAAAAAAAAAGAAAAAGAGAAAAAGGCAGAGGGGGAAAAGGGGAAAAATAGGGAAAAAAGGGAGGGGGGAGAGAAGAAAAGGAAAAGGGAAAAAGGGGGGAAAGGGGAACGGGGGAGGGGGGGGGGGGGGGGGGGGGGGGGGGGGGGGGGGGGGGGGGGGGGGGGGGGGGGGGGGGGGGGGGGGGGGGGGGGGGGGGGGGGGGGGGGGGGGGGGGGGGGGGAAGAGAGAGAGGGAAGAGAAGAGGAGAAGGAAAGAAGAAAAGAGAGAGAAAAGAGGGAAAGAATAGAAGGGGTAGAGAGAGACAGAGGGAAAAAAAAAAGAAAAGGGTAGAGAGAGAAAAGGGAAGGGAAAAGAGATAAAGAGAGGGGAAAAAGGAAAGAAGGAAGAAGATAGAAAAGAGAGAGAGAGAGAGGGAAAAAGAAGAGGGGAGGGGAGAAAAAGGGAGATAGAGAGAGGAGAGGAGAGAGAAAAAGAGAGAGGGAGGGAGGAAGAGAAAGAGAGAGAGGCGCGCGGCGGGAAAAAGAGAGAAAGATTAAAAGAAAAAAAGAGAGAGAGGAAAAGAGGAAAAAAAGAGAAAAAAGCAAGAAAGAGAGAGAGAGAGGAAGAGGAGAGAAGAGAGAAGAGAGAAGAGGAGAAAGAGAGAGAGAGAGGGGGAGAAGAGAGATAGATAAGAGAGAGACGGGGGAAAGAAAAAAGAAAGAAGAGAAGGGAAAGAAAAAAAGAAGAGAAGAGTTGGGGGGAGAGAGGGGAGAGAGAGAGAGAGAGAGAGAGAATAGAGAGGGGAGAGAAAAGGGAAAGAGGAGAAGAAAGAAGGAAAGAGAGAGAGAGGAGAAGAGGAGGAAGAGAAAGAGAGATGAAGAGGAATTTGAGATAGAGGATAAGATAGAGGAGAAGAAAACGAGAGAGAGAGACGAGAGAGAGAGGAGAGAAGAAAGAGAGAGAGAAGGGGGAGAGGGAGAAGAGAGGGGGGAGGATAAAGAAGAGAAAGAAGAGAAAGAAAAAGAAAGGTAAAAAAAAGAGGGGGGGGAAGGGCATTATGAGGGGGGGAAATGGGGGGGGAAAAAAAAAAGAAAAGGACGACAAAAGAAAGGGGAAAGAGGGGGGAGGAGGAAAAAAAGGGGAAGGGAAGGGGAGAAGGGAACGGGGGGAGAAAAGGGGGGGGGGAGGAAAAAAAAGGGAAAAGGGAAAGGGAGAAAAAAGAAGGAAAAAAAGGAAAGAGAAAAAAAAGGAAGAAAAAAAATTTAAA
>NC_051386.1:22495379-22533190 GCF_015228065.2 Penaeus monodon | reverse complement strand
TTTTAAATTATATATTATATAATATAATATATAGAATTATACATATATATACTAAATATATATACCACTATTCCCACAAACACACCCACACACACACACAGCACCACCCCAACCCCCACACCCACACACCACCACCCACACCCACAACAACAACCATATAATTTATTATTATAATATATTTATTATATACTATTTTGTGTTTGGTGTGTGTGGTGTGTGTGTGTGTGATTGGTGTGTGGTGGGTGTGTGGTGTGTGGGTTGGGTGATACTATTACTGATGATATTATGCATGGTTTTTAAAACCCGGGACACCCATAACACCATGATAAAGAGGAAAAAAAGTTATACCCGGTGACGCGCCGTACTTACTTTTCGATGTTTTTCCACAAAAATTCTCAGAAATAGTTGACTCTTCAGGTTGGGGGAACGCACAAAGAACATGAAAGCGTGCGTATAATGAATAAGGTTACAAGTTCAAGGCACGAATTTGAACTTTTGCTCTGCGACCCTCGTCAGCTCTTATCATTATCAGAATTCGCGCCTTTGGGCCTGAAAAACAAAATATTATCAGTATCACTTGTTGCCAGACAGTCAATTATTCTTCTAAGAAGTTTATTTCTTGCCCTGTTTTGTTTGTATATGCCTAACTTATAAAATTTAGATATATAGTTTTTATTCTACATGTATATATAAAAATTTTATAAATAAAATTATATATATATAATATATATATAAATATATATAACACAAACATAAACACCCCACACACACACCACACACACACACACACACACAAAACACACACACACAAAACACAATATATATATATTTTATATATATTATACATACATTATATATTATATATATTATCTATATTATTATATATATTATATAAAATATATAACTAATTATAATATATATATATAAAATTATATATATATATATATAAAAACATACACACACACATATACACATGAATATGCACCATCATCATCATTGGGGAGCTAACGCCTCCGGGGGCGCATAGCCGCACTCACCCTTCGTTTCCACCTGCAAAAGTCCCTCATGGCGAGCCGCCAGGCAGGGGCTCGCCTCATCTCTAGCACTTCACGACAGGTTCGATCCTGTGGGGAACGAGCCAAGGGTATCCTAGGTTGGCGATCGCGGATTGTGTAGGTAACATGTCCGGTACCAGTCTCACGATGCAATCATTGGTTGGACACAATTGTAACTTGTGATCCAGTGTAAGGACCTGTTACAAAATGCATGAAGACGAGATTCCAAGGCAAAAGATAGCTTCTACGTTTCACTACCTAATAGTAAAACTGGCAGTATCAAGGCCTTGAAGATGTAGATTGGTCCTTCTGCACAGGTACCGGCATCGCCAAATACTCTTGTCGAGAGATTTCATGACCCCTGCTACCGGGCTAATAGCTATTCTGACTTACTGGTCTGACAGCCCGGAGTCATGGACCGGACTACCACTTTAAAGCTCTTTGTTGCCTCATTATCCTCACCACAAGAAGGTACCGACTGAACAGAATCTCTTAACAGGCCCCCAAAGTCCTGGATCTTGTTCTTGGTCCAGGAGACCAAGAACAGTCCCAGTCAGGGGAAATGGTACCAGTCTGCCAGATGACAAACAGGACAGTGTACAAGTCCCTCGCCATAAGTTTTCCACTAGCTTTTAACCGTTCAGCTGGGATGCCGCAGATACCTGCCGCTTTACCACTCTTCAACTTGGAGACTGCCCTCTGACTTCAGTCAGGGAGGGTGGATCCTCGCTGAATGGTGGGTCTAGCAAAGGAATCTCAACCATAAACACATCCAAATTAATTGTTGGTGGATCAACCTGGTACAACTGCTCAAAATACTCAGCCCAACGCTCCCGCACCCCAACAGGATCTGAGATGATCTAGCCACTTGCTAAGGGGACGGCAGTCGTCTGTGAGGAGGGCTTGGAGTTCAGCTTTTTCAGGGCCTGGTAGGCAAGACGAAGGACACACACACACACACACACACACACACACACACACACACACACACACACACACACACACACACACACACAACACACACACACACAACACACACACACACACACACACACACACACACACACACACACATCTATATCCATCTATTTATACATACACACACATATATATAGAACATATATAAATGTTTATATGCAGGTATATGTTTACATTTATACATTAATGCAAATATATATATATATGTGTGTATATATATATATATATATACATATAGATTTATATAATATATACGTATATATATATATATATATATATAATATATATATATATATATATATATATATATATATATAGAGAGAAGGAGAGAGATGATATAGAGAGAGAGAGAGAGAGAGAGAGTAGAGGAGAGAGAGAGAGGGAGAGAGAGATGTACATATATATGTACATTTATATATACATATATGTGTATATGTATGTATGTATATGTCAACGAGAGAGTTTCTTGAGCACCGCTTACCATCAGATAACAGTGAGAGAAAGTTGCCTTAGTGCAGTGGAAAGAAAGAGGTCTTAACTTGCTGGTTTATTGTTCAAGGTAAATGTGAGACCCCCAGGAGACCCTCCTACCCCCGTGGTCAAGGACGAGGTGGTGGAGCTGGACCCTGTGTGGATTGGTCTGACTGTTGTCTCTCTCTCCGCGTGTCCTTTTATGCGGCGGTTCCTTTCGAGGGCGGTTGCTTACCTATGTCGTAGAAGTGCCAAAATAGAAAGCAGAACAGGGCACCTGGAGGCCCGAGGAGGAAAGGCAGCTTCTGTTGGCTACTGTTTATAGTACATATCTATCTATTCTATCTATCTATCTATCTATCTTCTATCTATATATATATATATGTCTGTATATGTGTGTGTGTGTGTGTGTGTGTGTGTGTGTGTGTGTGTGTGTGTGTGAGTGTATGTGTGTGTAGATATTAGTGATTGCCGCGATGGCGCACTGGATTATATATATGAGTGTACTACATACATACATACATACATAGTATAATATGTATATATTGTATGTATATATATATGATGTATGTATGTATGTATGTACACTCATATATATAATCCAGTGCGCCATCGCGGCAATCACTAATATCTACACACACACACACACACACACACACACACACACACACACACACACACACGCACACACACACACACATATATATATATACGTACACATATATACAAATATATCAAAATATATATGTGTATGTGTGTGGTGTATTCATTCCCATTATGTTATATGCAATGTATGTAAAAATGTGCACAGCCAAGGCGTAGGCCGTGCGGGGAGGCGCGAGGGCTGGCGAGGCGGGGCGGAAGGGGTGGGGTGGGGGGGGGGAGGCGACACGCGTCTCCTCTCGCATCAACACTCGAGAAAGTTGGTCCTGCATCAGCGGTTCCTTTCATGTACAACTTTTCCTGACCGAAATCTCGAGATCGTATGAAAACTTGTCGCTACTATGGAAAGTGTGAGCTGAAGCCTGGTGACTAAAAGTTTTTGATGGCAAAGCCAACTTATTGTGGTCCTAAGAAATTCTAAAATGTTAATATTCTCTCATAACACTGTCATATGTCTTATTCTCATTTTTGTGTGTGGTGAGCTCGCTTGCAACGCAACGCACGCACGCACGCCCGGACGCACGCACGCACGCCGGACTCACGCACGCACGGCCCGGACCGCACGCTTCACGCCCGGACGCACTGCACACACACACACACAACACAACCACACACACCACACACACCCACACGCGCGCGCGCGCGCGCGCGCGGCTGTGTTTGTGTATTTAAATTTACTATCGGGAATGGAATCCACTAACACTTATAGCCGAATGCGTCGACCACAAATGGACAACAGTATTCGTTTATCCAAAGTGAACAGATGACGAGGACGGAAGCGAAGGGGATGGTGAGAGGTAGAAAGGCAACACGGCAGGTAAAGGGAGATATTTGATGGCAAATGCTAAAGTGATTTCCATTAATAAAGACCATTTGGATTAATATACCATTTTACTATTGAAGGATAGCAGAAGTAACTAGTATTGATTGCGTCTACTGCCCATTTGCCCTATAAAAAAGGTGAGTGCAGTAACTGCTGAGCGAAAGAGTAGAGATATGGCAACAGAGTCTGGCAAAGTCACCGCGCCAGTCGGAAGTTTTATCCCACGTCCCATAAAATAAATCTTTAGTATTTACGTTGTTCCTATAGGATCCTTTAAGGGATCAATCCCCAGCTCACAGCATGGATACTTTGTCAAAGAGGCGAAAAGGGCGTTTTATTTCCGAATGATATTCTATCACAATATACTCTACACAGATTCATATGATGAAAAAATCGTTCACAAAACTTTAAAAGATTCTAATAGAGGAATAGGTTCTCGACATTTTTGTTTTGTGTGTGTGTGTGGTGTGTGTGTGTGCGCGCGCGCGTGTTTGTGTTTAGCTTGTATTTTGTCTGCTATCTTTTCAATCAATATTTTTCCTCTTTCTCTCCCTTCTTTAGTAGAGCAGATGAATCGAAAAAATTTTGTGATACAATACATGAATGTTGTCAGGATATTTCTAAAGGTACTCATCATGATCCTGTCCCAATGGGCATTTGAAAATTCAAGATGGCAGCTATATTTTCAAGTGGCTACCACACTATTCCAGAAATTTAGAACCTCTACCTATAAAATCCTGGAAGTACTGGCCCGATTTTGATCAAACTTCTCCAATGCCTTGTTTCCATCTTTTAAAGCATTCCTATGAAGGCAGGACAAAAGACTGATGTCCTGGCTGAGATTCATTACTGTAGCCCTGACAACTCTGCCTCGAGCCCGATAGATTGCACATTTGAACAGGCTCTTGAAGAGCTGCTGTGTCGGTGGAATTGACTCCCCGACCTTTGCTTGTGTGCGAATAGATCAAGCTGTCTTCGTAAACGTTGATAGCGGCACTATGAGCTGTCCGTACCTTAGGTCAACCAAAACTTTCAAGAATTTGTATCCTCACAACTATTCTGGTACTATTCAGCTCACAAAGGTCCCCGCCCACTTCACCAAAGCACTGACCATGTCTGTCATTTCCGTATTTGGCCTTTCCATGAAGTCTGAGATGACATCACACCCATGAAAGGCACTAAAGAACACCAATGCTATTGATTTCGACGCCCCATGGCAGACATGTCCTGGATTGGAATCCATCTGTCACTTACATCCATATAAAGCAACCCCAAACACCACTTTCTCCAGTAATGAAAAAGGCAGATATAGCTATGACAACCACATTTGCGGTCATTGGCCTGGATCACCGATTTTTCCTTTTCCAGGGGATGACCTCTTTGGTATTACAAACGTGTTTGTATCTATCTGCCTCTTCAATGTCCGACTGGTGAGAGTATGAAAGGTCCCTTGTTTTTGTGACTGACAGCATTTTCACCCTTTATTCATTGATACTGTTAATATCATCATGCAGATACAGGAACAACTTGTCTTGTTCTAGCTCCTTCAAGACAGTATATTGAGTCTAACCTGTTCTTCACCCTATCTCCTGACGCCTTCCCTTTGGCTTGAGCATGTCTCAGATTGTCCTGGTAGAAGGCAAACAAAAACCCATCAATCCTCCTTTAGATGGTATAGTAAGACTCTTCTCTAGCATAGTCCATCAAACATTGCAGAATTATATTTTATTAGCATTATATTGTTTTTCTTTTCTTTCTTTTACTTTTCACACGCTTATTTTCATAGTACTTAGTTCTAAACAAATGTAATACTTTACTAGCCCAAGTTTTTGCAGAACTTAATAGCGATACCTTGTCTTATTTAGTCTACAACTGATATTTAATAGAGCTATTTCCACATTATTAATTCTCAAGCTCAGTTAAAAAAGATAAAGGATTACAAATGTCCAATTGTAAAAGTTAATCCAATTTACACGCAAAAGTATGTTTTGTTATAGAAGATTTGGTGGTTCTCTTTGGATATTATTATTATTTAATTGTTATTATTAGTATTATTATATTATTATTATTATTATTATTATTTTATTATTATTATTATTGCATGTTGTTTGTTGTTTCTTGTTGTCGTCGTCGTTTGTGCCAATTTTTATGCGTGTGTCATCCATTTGAAAATTTACTGGCAATATTTGCAATTATCTACTACTAAGAGTGTTGTGTGGTGTGATTGGCGTCATGTTTATATGGTTGTTGTGTGTGCATTCAGCCGCTTCAGTTTTTTAGAGCTTGGTATAAATGTCCGGAAAGTTGATGGCCTAGCCACACCTTGACCTGTACTTGTTGTTTTTTGTACTGACCATCATTAGATTATTATCATAGGGCATATACTGTCATTTCTGTGTGCATTTTCACTTTTTCACTTATTGATGGAAGCAGATGGTATAAATAAATGGTATCTAAAATTAAATGTATATGGCTGCTTACATTGGACCTACGTGATTTTCATATGCATTGAATCGTTTTTGTAACAGCACAGAAATAAATTATGAGAAATGTCAATAAAAAAACAGCCTCACGCTCTTTGGTCTTCAGGAGAGTATGCCTGGAATGCTGAATTTTACAAAATATATCTTATAATACATTTTTTTCATAGAGTGTACAGAATAAAAGGCGGATTCATGTCTTATTTATATTCTGAGTCACTACATCGTCTGGAATCACTTATCAGTCTTCATATTAGATAGATATATATATATATATATATTTATATGTATATCTATTGTATAATCTATGATATATATAAATATATATATATGTTATAATATAATATATTTATATATATAATAATTGGGCTACGACGGTGGCCTTCTTTCAAGAGAACTTTAGTTTTGGTCAGGTTTCCATTACCCTGAGTGGATGTCCTTCCTGTTTTCATCTCATATCATTCGCAAACCAGATTCTAACACGATCAACCTCCACTGTACCTCGGTGGCCGCCAGAGAGATGCATATATAATATATATATTATATATATACTATATATATATATATATATCTATATATATTATATGTCTATATAATAAAATATATAAAAATGTATATATTTATAAATGTATACGTATATATAATACATTTATATTTATAAAATAGATATATAATAGATTCATAATCTCTCATCTCTACATATTATATATAATATATATATATATTATATTATATATATATATATATTAATACACACATATATACATATACATATATATACACTGTCTTCCTTTTCTAGCTTTAATCCCGCATTCTTATATGTGGTTGCCATGATGATTTGTTTCTGGCAGATTCTTTTATGGCCATGCCCTTCCTGACGCCACACCTTCTCCACTCACGCCGGTCCCGGAGCGGCACCACTTGGGCTTTCCTTGTCCACCTAGTTGGCTAGGGTAGCAACCGAGGTGAAGTTCCTTGCTCACGGGAACAAAGGTTGACTCGAACCCTGGAAACTCAGATTTGCCGTCGTGCCCAGTCTTGAGTCCGATGCTCTAACCACGCCGCTACCGCGTCCTACAAAAGAATTCTTCAACTGGCTTTTCCATGGACCATCATGGTCACCGTGCGGATCTTCTTTGTATCTTCTGCATCTCAACTATGGTTTGGCATGTTTTTTACGACCGTATGCCCTTCCTGCCGTCAACCCTCCCCATTCACCGGTTGAATTGGGACGCACGGAACATGCCACTGGACTGTGGTTTCCCGTGACGGTAGACATCGAGTGAAGTTCCTTGTTTGAGGAACAACGCGCCGGCCGTGACTGGAACCTTCGAACTCAATTACCGTCGTGACCAGTCTTTTGAGTCTGATGCTCTAACCATTCGCTACCCGGCCTCTATATACATATATATATATATATATATTATAAATATATATATATATATAATACATACATATATAACATATATATGTGGAGAATGGAGAGATTTGTGGTACTAAAGCATCTAATAACCTTATTTCTTTCTAAGAAATAAGCCTTTTTTCTAAACATTTTCAAACACCTAACACTTTGATACAGGTTTGCCCTTTAAGTCTACATTATTGAAACCTGTTCGAACTACTTCTTTTCCTATACTCCAAAGTGTATCCTCCAAACTGATACTGTTTCGTATACTACAATCAGCCCATCAGAGTGCTATATTTTTTCAGTATATCTTTCACGTCGTCCTCAGATAAGGATATATTTTTTAATTACAAATGACATCGTAAGTTTTCTGATAAAAACTTTTCCTTGGTAAAGGTCCATAAAATTATGCTGTTGCCTTTTTAGTAGTACATGAAATGTGGTGTTCACTCTTATAGGGGTATATTTTGAAGTCGATCATCACGTCCTGGAACATGACGTGTTATGGAAGAATGTCTTCAAAATCATTCTGCACCTCTGAGGATAAAACTGTGATACATAGGGCCGAAAAATATCAATGAAAAAGGCTTGTGTATCTCGATTTGTTGATATCATTCAGTCACTTGTCCAAGTAAATATGACACTGGAATTACCTTGTTCTGGAGTTGGAACATGAACTCCACTCTCGGTGGATACGATAAGATGCAACTTTCCATTTCTTATGTATAAGAATTTATTTTCCAACGTTATTGTTATGCACTAGAATTACTTTAACTTCCAACAAAGAGCAAAGTATTCAAAATAATACCAGCATTTTTTCTCTGATACATTAAAATGAATTGTTTTATATATTGTTGACATAATCAGTTTCAAATAGTAATACTATGAAATTAACAAAATTCTTTCTGCAAATTAAACGAAATAAACAAGTGTAATAGGCTGACTGGCAACTCTTGGTAATCAGCGTTTGTTGAGCCATATATGTTAAAAACAGACTAAAATCACAAATTGTCATGACTCCATGAGTATAATGAATCCTCCACAATATAAATTTTTGTAAATAAACCTGATTAGAATTAATCTTTCATATCTGCCCATACATACTTATAGTGAAATTTATTTTGTAATATCGTAGGCATATGCACTGACTTACCACGGGGAAAATAACGACCCAATGCTTCACAAACGTACAGTTCCTGTTTGCTGTCACTTCATTTATGGCAATGTTATAATAAATGTATTAATACTAAATTACAGGTGTTCGCATCTTTACCATGAATTTGGTCGTCGCATTCGGACATGAGACTTGACATTCCTCTCCTCGCTGTAATAGGGGCACAATGTTCTCTGCATAAGCACCATTCTGACTGGATTTTCTGGACCCTATGTCGTCTCTGTGCAGCTTCCCTCTGCTCCCGCATAGATCATTTTTCTAAAGTAATATTAAAGCTGCGTCTAAATGGGACATCTAATTCATGCTAAAAGACAACAATCCCCGCACATGCCTAGCAGCGGTCGGCCATATTGGTACGTTTGCTTACAGTACTCATTGAGAGGCGTTTTTCGCTGCGAAAACCACTGATCTAAAAAAAAGACTCATAGATCTTCCTATTGTTTTCGCGTAAGGTTTTATGAAGCCAATTAGCTCTTAGTGGGCGCCATGGACACCAATGCGGCTGAAAGTTAAGGTAAACATACCAAATTCATTAACACTAATGTTGTAATGATCAAATACCAATAAGGTTTTATCACACGATTCTTCTTATGAAACTTTTGTGCGAAGATGTTCTCGTACCAAAGTTTATTTGACAAATTTAAATCCCACAGAGTATCAACGTTGAATAAGAATTGTTCTGCTTTTTGGCCCTCAAATGAAGTCCAAGCACCTTAGGCCGCCCTCACCTTGAATAAATTATTTTCAGTTAACCTAACAAAGTCAAATTTCTCTGTTTCGCGCTGATTTGTAGCTGTCAAACGGATTGCTGACGGACTAGTCTAGAATATCTCTAGTTTTATCATTTTTGTTAGAAAATACTGAAAACGCTTTCCTGGATAGAAACTCACCTTAATTCAATGCAAAGCAAACTTCATTGGGAATCTACAGCAATTTTCCACTGCGCCCCCACACCATCCACTGATTGTTTTGGGTCTCACTGTCCATGGCGCCGGAGTTTTCATAGTGCATTCACACAACAAAGCACTGGTTGCTCGATTCCAGTCTTTTTTTCTAGATCAGTGGGCGAAACCGGTCAACTGTCTGACCGTTTTGGTGACCTTTGCAAAGGCCTTTAAAACGTGCGGAAAGGTTCCAAGTGAACGCACGTTGATTTCGCCACGAACGCACAGGTTTCGCACTGCCAAGTGAACGCACGGTATATATTTTCGTTTCTTCTGCATGATGTCCTCAAACCCCTAGTTTTCGGACAATTCTTCATCTATTATCTGTTACTATTTCTAACACTTTATCGAAAATCTCTCTCTAACGTCCTCCTAATGTATGAACCATCATAACCTGATAGTCCCGAATAAGCTAATGATTTCGATTTCTACTCATTTTTGATAAAGGCTAAAATTAAGACCTTATATTCGACATGAGTTGTAAGCGCATTTCCTTTCCTGAATCCATGATTTTTGCATTTCTTACCTCATCTCATAATGAGAAAGTCCCATGAAATCAGAAAATATTTCAGTTAACCTGTATTATGTCCAAGAGGATTACTCATCAAATACCCGTATCCGAGCACACCCGAAAATGGCTTCGTGACTGACAATTTCAGTTTTATATTTACCTGCTGGGTGTCGTCAGATGGTATATCATTGGATTTTTTTTCTCCAGCAGTGGTCGTATTAAAAAAAAAAGAAAAAAGTATCCGTCTTCACCCTTTCGTAGTATTATATTCAGGGTGGGAGCGCCACGTTTCCGATCCTATGATATATTTTAAACAACTCTCTATATCATGTTAGTAGTCATCAAATGTTTTATGATGTATACATTGGCGTATTGAGAGCTATACAAAACTGTTTTGTGGCGACGAGGAGGAGGCTATGTGGTGGGTATGTGTAGGGTGGGATCCTATATACCGCTGCGCGCATAGACATGAGAGAGAGGAGATCTCTGTAGGTCTATATTCCATCCACGACAGACCACAAACCCCAGCTTTACGTCAAGTGACGTCATGAGCGGGACGGAGGAGTAGCTCAATTGACCAGACTTTTATTTTAGACGTGGAGCGTCGCCTCTGAGGATTTTTTTCAGCAATTGCTTCAAAATTTGTTTCCTTGGTTGTCTCCATGTTATCCACTGGTATTAATAAACAACATGGGCATCAGGGAGAAACAACAAAACTGCAGTAAACTATGTTGATAAGATAACGACAAAGATCCAAAATCGGACGCCTCTCTTTGGTGCTGATGACTTGTCCTTTTAAAGCACCCTAAAGACATTACTAGGTGTAATGGGCATCGTTATACCAGAAATCGATATTCTGTGGTGATTGCAGAATTTAAATCGCTTCATAGTTGATGGAAAAATGACAACATAAATATCAGGAATGACACGTACATAAAGGCATCATATTTCCAATCTATTAGAAATCCTCTTCCCACACTAGTACTTATCGTTTGTTATTATTTTAATCCTCAAAAAAATTATTATTATTATTATTATTATTATTTATTATTATTATTATTATTATTATTATTATAATTATAAATTATCATTTATTGTTGTTGCTGTTGTTGGTAGTGTTGTTGTTGTTGTTGTTGTGGTTGTTGTTGTTGTTTGTTGTTGTGTTGTTTGTTGTTGTTGATGATTTGTTGTTATTGATGTTGTTGTTGCTGGTTCAATATTCATTATCATCATTATTATGTTTTTTTATTTGTTATTGTAGCTGATTATCATTAAATTCTTTGTCGGGAAAGTATATGCTTTTAAATTAGTTAGATCGCCAGTTTATTATTAACACGATTATCCAAGAGGAAGGTAAAGCAAGAGGTGAAGAGAAGGAGAAAGGAAGGGGGAAAGAAAGAAGACAGAGAGGCCGAGAAACCAGGGAGAAAGGAGAGAGGGAAGAACGGGGTTTTAAAGAAGAAAGGAGGAAAAGGAGGGGACAGGGGCAGGGGTCCTGAGAGAAAGGGATGGTAAAGGAGGGTTTTGAAAGGATAGGAGCGAAGGTTAACGACGTACGGTGTTTATCTGTAGGACTAAATGGGAGGGTGAGGAAGGGATGGGGGATAATGTGGCAAAAAACAAACAAAGAAAAAGGAGGTGGGGGTGGTTCGAAGGAAAGTGGGGAGGGAGTAGATGTTACATTTATAGGGGGGGGGTGAATTTTTTAAGGAATATTTTGGGAGGACTTGGGAGAGCAAGAAAGGAAAGGTAAATAGAATAAAGAAAGACTGAGGTCCCCGTTAGTCCTATATTAATGTTTATGATATTATGATACTAATAGTAATATTATTACTATTGTATTAGTTTACAGATTTTTGAATAATAGTAATGATAATCATAATAATCCTGATAAGGGTAATCAATAAAAATAATATAATAAATTATAAGGCAACTGGAAATAAAGATATGATCATAATAATTAAAAATGACATTAATAATGATGCAAAACAATAAGTGCAAAACATACCGATAGCAACACCACCACCAGGTTTTTGCCAAAACTCCTTTATGTAGCCTACCAACCGCTTCCCAGCTCTCTTCCTGCCCTCCCTGTCTTGCTTTACTGTGGCTCTGTGTGTGACGTGTTGAAATACTCGGCTGTAAGTGTAGTCGGACTTTTGCTCTTGATTCTACACACACACGTGTGTGTGTGTTGTGTGTGTGTGTGTGTGTGTGTGTGTGTGTGTGGTATATATATAATATAGTATATATATATATATAATATATATAAAACACCATACTACCTATATACACACACACACACACACACACACACACACACAAGCAATCCCAACACAGCCACACACACCCACCCACGACACGTGTGTGTATATATATATATGTATTTATATAGTAATATACATATTTAGATATAATATACTAATATTATATATATATATATAGTATATTATATAGATATATATCCTAAGTCAATTTACTAGAGGTATATTTCTGAAAAATGGAATTAATGCAATCTCGATAATAAGTAAATACCTAAGTACAATTTTCGCTATCATTACTCAATGGATGATAGATAGGCATTGTCTATGGATCTAGTAAGATCCTAGTTGTACACTCCTTTGAGTGGTTGTGTGGCATGGTTGGTTTAGCACTGGGCCCTCCGTTTCTACCCGGGGTGACCTAGTTTCCGAGTCCTGTTCAAGGAGGGTTGCTATATGTATGTATAATATATATTATATATATATATATATAATATATATATTATATAGTTATTAATATATATACATATCTATATATATACATATATATATATATATATATATATTATATATTATTATAGATATTACAGTATATACATACATTCTTCAATATGTGTATTTATTTGTATCTATTATATATATATATCTATTTTATATATATATATATATATATAATATATAAGTAGTTTGTAGTATATGGACTAACGCTGCACATTCACACACGTACAGAATGTGAAATAGGCAGTGACCATGACGTAATAGTGACCTTGACGAAACCACAAACCGCAAACCGCAACCTATGTCCCAACAACATAATCAATAGCCCGGAAATCATTAACCTACTTTCACTGTGCATTTTATGTTCGTACATGATGCCTCATAAGAGAAATAATGAAACAACTGAAACTACCGACGAGTATCCCCTCCAATGCAGGTGACATGGTGAACATGAGATTAATGAAGTCACGGAGCAATAACCACAACAACCTTATCGAGAGTGAAAGCAGATACTGTAGGTGGACAGAATCCGACATACCCTCACCACGTACTGAATGTGAAAGTAGGTCCAGTGACCGGGACGTAATCATTGACCTTGCGAACGCAAAACCGCAACCAATGTCCACTACCAGCATAATCTACCCCGAAATACATGAACCTACTTTTCACATTTGGCATTTTATGCTCGTACATGACGCATCATAAGAGAATAGATGAAAACGAAATGGAGTACTCCAGACGAGTATCCCCTCCAATGCAGTGACAGGTGCATAGATGAATGATCACGCTAACCTACACAACCTTTCGAGAGTGAAAGCATGATAATGCTCACGATGCAACCACTAGACCATAGCCTTACGATGCTAACTCGCACACCTTACGGTTGCAAATGGTGGCATCATACAGAAAGATTGAACCACTGAAGTGATGACTAATAATTCCTCATCCGAAATCATTACTCATAACCATTGCTGTACAGACGAGGATCTCACTCCAATGCATGGTTCATAGATCAATGATCACAGAGTAATCAAGCAACCTTATCGATAGTGAAAGCAGTTACAATGATCATGAGGTAACCACTAAACCATAGCTAACGATGACTAACATACATACCTTACAGTCCAAAATGAGTACATCAGACAGAAGGATTGACCAATACTCCGTAACCGAAATCATACCCGTTAGTCATGTGCTCAATGACTCACTGCCCGCGGCTCCTCCCATCCACACCGCAATATTCCACCATGTTTTTAAACTTGTACCGAGATCGAAATTGATTTTGTGACAGGACGAGGGAAACCGTCTCGTCCTAATGACTGAACACTGTCCAAAATCAATATAAATAGGTCACACAGAGGCCTGCTAATGACCGACACTTTCTGCTCCTCTCTCACTGTACCGAGATAAGAATACAATTAAGTGTAAAGGATTATAAAAATTCGTCATACAAATATATACCTTTTATTTCGATTGTATAAACACTTTGGGCAATATGCACCATGTTTGATCTTGTATCTGATCGATATTAATTCTGCTAAGACGAGTGATCACCCTCATTAATTCATCATAACCCTAAAATGTCCCTCGAATGAGGACCTTAAACGCGCTCAAACCTGCAGGATGTCTCCTCCTCTCCGAAGTAATAAAAGAATCTGAATGAGAGGAAGAAGACGCCACAACAAACAAACATGCACCAGCTGCTGACTAATAGACTCAAAGTCCGAGAAGCAGGGAACACCGCCTTCCGTTTCCTACTTCCTACTGCCCCCGATCCACTTTCGCATATCCCGAGAGGAGCAATAATGGTAGAGGAAGAAGACAGCAAACAAAACAAATAGTCACAAGACCGATGGACGTACTAGTTCACCCATTCCCTCCTCCCTCCCCCTCCCCCTCACCCCACAATATTCACCATTTTGAAATTGTAACTGAATCGATCATTAATCCTGCTACAGACGATTGACACCCCTTCTAATTCATCATAATCCATAAAATGTACCCTCTAATGATGACTAATAACGCTCACCTACAGGTTTCTTTCTCTACTCCTCTCCAAAGCATAAATACGAATAAGACTAAAGGAAGAAACACAACATCATAACAAAAATGCATACAGCTGCTGACACACGCAAAGTCCCCGAGAACGGGAAGCCTCCATCCCCGACCGCATTCCCCATATTCCGTTACGGAGCAATAATGGTAAAAGTCTTGACACGTCCGGTTACGTTAAATCGCCAAAACATCCCAATATTAAGAATTCATTGCAAGTCAAAAGGATTATACAATACTTGCTGTAATCAATTAGTCTTTATTACGGTCTTCATATATGCTTTAGTAGCAAACAAACAGCACAAATCCAAATCTCTCGCCCGAGTTTCATATAACGAGGATGCGATAATCTACATTTCCTTCTTATTCAGAGGTTAATGACGGTGGCGTGCACTCTCGTCCTTGAGGTGTAACCAACCAAGAAAAGGATCCATTTTCCCTTTACTAAGATTGACAATGGTCGCATTACTCAATATAAGACAAAAATATAATGCATATGAGTACTATCCTTTCTCACGTCCTATATGCCATATATAAAAAAAATATACTTGCAAAGACATAATCATATCTTTACAAATGTTTACGAAATGCATAATTAAACAAAGATGCAACTCTAATAGATAATATCTCAACAAGAAATTTCTTAACTTCGCGGGAACGATTGATAACCTTGCGACTCCTCTCTTCTTTAACATTTTTACTAGTCGTTTTCTTACATCCCCAAGTATCTTCATAATAAAAATACAATTCAGTGAAAAGGATCATGAACTCTGTTGTACCCACATGCCTTTTAATATAACTTTCAAGACACACAAACACACGTCCTAAGAGGCGATAACACAAATAAAAGAAAAAAAACAGGCTCATTTTTTTGTGTAAATGTAAATGCGATAACTACCACTACGCCCGTTTGAAAGTTGAGGCTTATACAACCGGTTATAATAATATTAACCAGGTGCAACCCTACAAGAATAACACAGAAATTTCTGAACTCGGCGGCGATTGATACCTATCTTACATCCCAAAGGCATCTTTCTAATAAAAATTACAATTCACTCAAAAGGATCATTAACCTCTTGTTTGTCTCAATGTCTTTTATTATGACTTTCACAAAACACCATCCTAACAGGCCGGTAATAACGCAATAAAATGAAATAACAGCTTAATTTTCTTGTAAATGTAAAAATGCGATAACCACTATCTATAACTTTGAAATTTCAGGCTTTACAACAGTTAATTACCTACCAGGTTGAAAAGTCACCGGTTTTATTCTATTTAGAGGCAATAATAGGGTTTTCAACGCATCTGCGCGAGAACAAAAGAAGGGTTTTCTCTTCCCCCTCCTATTTCCATCTGACCAGTTAAATTATCTACACTAGGACCACCCTGTCCCCACGTGTCGAACAGTTTAGGTTTTTGCTAATTAACCTCAAGGGGCAAATGCGGTATATTTTTCCCTAAAATTGTTCCCGCCTCAGCTCTCAATTTTGTACATCTACAATGCAAAACTAGGAACTATGTTCAGCTTTCCCTATGTAATAACTCTGTGCACGCCAATACAGTGCATTCTCTTTTGATATAAAGACTCAGGTAAACTCGATTAGGGATCCTCTGTTTTTATGATATAAGAAAAGATGAATTAGAGACATCAAAGGCGGACTAGCTTTTCAGTATTTACCTCCCCCTCCCAAAATGTCTATAGTACCTCCCTACAAGTATATACGAATAACAAGGACTATGCACCGGTAACCCTATGTTGGTTACTATATTTCATTCATCTAGCAAATATGGCTGTTTTGTCTCCTACATGAAGGGAAAAATACTGTAAAAAGACACAACTAACCCTGCCGACGGGAAATAATCCAACTAAACTTTAAACTTCTTACCTTCTTCTCGAATTTCCCCTGCCATGGTCTTTCTCACGCAGTCTACCAAACATGCTATAAGAGACGGGGCTATAAGTTGCTATCTTTAAGTCGGCTACGGCGATTGTTGATGATTGTAGGGTTTCATTTATCTAGCAAATATGTTTTTTTTGTCTCCTACAAGAACGGGACAATATTATAAAGGAAACAAATAACTTGCCAACGGGTATAATTCAACCAACCTTTTACTTCTCGATTCCCGTCATTGCCTTTCTACAAATATGGCAGGCAAGAGATAGAGATAGGTAAGTTGTTTATATTTAATAGACGATCACCTCACCGCCGGCTATGGTGTATTTACTTTATCGGAAACGTACATCAGCCACCGCTTTTTAGTAACACATGCATATATTTTTCTCAATCTGCCCTATTCAAAGAGAGAAATATTTTTTAAGTTGGCACTGAATAAACTTGGACACTCGATTCTTCTTTAAGATTTTCTGAATATCGTATACAAGTCAACCCAATAAAACTATATATATTCTTAACATCCTTTGCCTATATTTTTTCACATGTTCCTGAGTTGTTGTAGTAGGCGAAAACATTTAAGCCCCTATAACACTATTTTTATCTTCAAAAATCAAAACACCTGTATAACAATAAGGCTTTCACTTGAGTATTTTTCCCTTTTTAACAACTATGTCTATCATCAAAAACAAAAAAATTTTATAAGATAATAAAAAAAAAAGCGGTAAAATAATATAACCCACCCCATGTTATAATCTTTTATAATTGTACGTGTATTGGACAATTAGCAAGTCAAATTCGCCTAAGCAGAGATTTTTTGAGCCAAGGATATGTTTACCCCTGTGAGTAAAAAAAATATATATATTAGTGACACCCTCGATCGATGGATCTTAGCACACAGCATGTGATTTTCCAACTGATCGTTTTTTTTTTCTTTTCCTTTTCTTTTCTTAACCGAGTTATCTATAAAGGTGCTTTCCTTGTTGTGGTGTCTACATTAGATATTCTTGTTTTACAGGCAGTAAAGGGTATATGACGAGCAACATACATTCGATAGGTATTTATAGAAAAGGGTTGAAAATCACAGTCCTAAAGGGGAAAAGCCGCAACGAGCAATATTTTCTAAATGACGTAAAAAGCATTCGTTCAGGAGACAAAAATATTCGCATTACCTCATAATAAGAGAGGGAAAAGCTTCTTTTTCATAACTTAGAGAAAGCAAATGCCTTTTTTTTCAATACAAGGTGATTATTGAAGTAGACTGTTATGAACTGAGCATTTTTTCAGACTTGGGAATGATATGATGGTAAGTTTTAAAATGTTTATAAGCCATTGCTATCATCTTTAACAAAAGTCTATTTACTAAAGATGCCTTCCTAGACTCTGACAATGCTCCCGGCAATATCCAGATAACGGACGACCACCGAACATGTATCAGGGAATACCTCTGCTTGTCACGAATAATGACTTCATTCACCGTCATAGTAAAACCATTAATGGACGTGCGAAGTGAGGAAGAGGCGACATAGAGCGACACCATGGAATACTTTACCTTCGCCCTTCCTTCGTGAAGAACTGCATAGTTATATGATATCTACAATGGAAATCGCACGACCCTTCAATCAGTTGCAAGGTAAACCCCCATGTTCTAGATACTAGATAAGGTTTTAGAGAAATGCTCGCCTCGTTGTTGATCTTCGTGCATTCGTTCTTCACACCCCGTCGTTCCGCTATCTCACGCTCTGGTTCCTTCTCCCTATCAAACTGCCATATCTTGTTGGCGAGGGCCTCACCACTTTCTCCTAAATTCTGCTCCTCCTTCCTCCTCCCCCTCGACTAAGCGCGATGCTGTATTTACCGCGAGGCTGTAATAAAATGGTGATTAAAGCATATTTGAGCTATAACATAACTTCCACACACACTAAATATGTTTGACATGGATTGGACTTTAGAATTGGTGATGCTTATACATATCAGTTTGGAGGTGTCCTTGCGAAGAAAACATAAACTTTGATAAAACAGTAATATGTCTTTCATTAGTAGTATAAAATAGATAATTACTCGTATGACAATTACTCATCATAGACAAACATTTGCCCGATATTTGTCAGAATTATAATTCCATCATTCATAATCAAAGTTTTCCTTCTCGCTTTCCTCGCAATTATTTATTTTTCTCCCATTCGCATGACTGAAATACACGGTAACGGAACCGATTTGCTGTCTTCCGGGCATGTCAACTCTGTCGGAAGGAGCATTCAGATTCTGATCGAGGCTTATAAATCTAACAACACCGCATCCGAAGCCCATTCCACGCTATGATTTTACCAAATTTTCCTTATGTAAAAGTGTGATTTTTTATTCTTCAAGACAAATAATGCTTACCACTGGTATCAATATTGTATTTTTTTTTGCATAAAAGTACCATCTAACCTTGTTATTAAAGAAGAAATATACACAATCCTCCGTACATTTTCCGCGAGACAAGTAACATACTCTGAGAATGCTATACATTTTCCCACTAAATTGCGACCGACAATGGCACTCCTCCAATGTGGTTGCGCTTTTAGCTGTCATCATAACCGATTCCTCAGCCTGTTAACAAAACTTTTACTTGTGGTTACATTTATAATCAATTCAGCATTTAAAAACTGCCACGTTTATCAGCGTCTTCTTGTCGTCAGAGAGATATTTCTCCCTGTAATGTTGGCCGCAGCTTAGACTAGGGGCTCTACATTCCCGCACGTGCCGCACTCATCACCGACGCGGATGCGCGCGCGGGGAAGTAAAACCGCACGCGGGCGGCGGCGGCGAGGGCGGCGGGGGGCGAGGGCGGCAGAGGGCCGTGGAAGGCGACAGGGGAGGGGCTTCTTATAAAAGTTCTTTGATATCAAGAAAGATATTATTTTTCGCTAATTTTTGCAGTGTTTATCTTCAGTAGATAAACCGACTTCCTTGATTTCATATTTTTGCCCTCTGAGCAGTATTTTACAAGGCCCCTTTTATATAATATACATAGATATTTTTTATATCCCTGTTTTATATCTAGCAGATATATATATATATGATTATATATATATATATATATATATATATATATATATATATATATATATAGAGAGAGAAGAGAGTAGAGAGAGAGAGAGAGAGACTTTAAATTAAAAATATTGAAATTGTTACAGTTACGTTTATGAGTGTCCATTTTTTAAATAGTCAAACGACTTTACGCATGAAAAATTGAGAAATTAGAATGTTCCCCTTCCCCTCTCTATGTAAATGTGTCGTCAAAGGCCGCCCCCCCCTCCCTCCTGTCCGCCCCCACGCCCTTCCGCCGCCCTCGCCGCCGCCGACGCCGCCGCCCGCCACCCTCCGCCGCCCCGCCGCCGCCGCGCGTCGGTTTTACTTCCGCCGCGCGCTGCATCCGCGTCGGTGAATGAGTGCGCGCGTGCGGTAATATAGAGCCCCTCGTCTAAGCTGCGTCAACATTAGAGGAGAAAAATTCTCTGACGACGAGAAGGCGCTGATCAACGTAGGCAGTTTACATGCTGAATGATTATAATGTAAACCACCAAGTAAAAGTTTTTTTGTTAACAAGGCTGAGAATCGTTTACTGATGACAGCTAAAGTGCACCCACATGTGAGGAGTGCCATTGGCGGTCGCACATTTAGTGGGAAAATGGTATAGCATTCTCAGACTATGTAGCTTGTCCCCTCGCTGGAAAAATGTATCGGATTATTGGGTATATTTTCTTTTTCTTTATAACAAGGTTAGATGGTACTTTTATCAAAAGATACTATATTGATACCATTGGTAAGATTATTTGTCATTTAATATAAAATTACACTTTTAACATAAGGAACTTTGGTAATACTAGCGTGTAATGGCTCGGTGCTGTGTTAGTATTTAGTATCCTCCCCCCCCCCCCCTATCGGAATC
Organism: Penaeus monodon; assembly: GCF_015228065.2. NCBI lineage: Eukaryota > Metazoa > Arthropoda > Malacostraca > Decapoda > Penaeidae > Penaeus > Penaeus monodon. The sequence goes on along the minus strand of NC_051386.1, from coordinate 22,512,046 downwards.
TGAATGCTCCTTCGACAAGAGGTGACTGCGCCGAAGCCGGCAAAATCGTGTCCCGTTTCCCGTCGTATTTCAGTCTGCGAATGGGAAAAATTACATACTTGCGAGGAGACAGCGAGAAGTAAAACTTGAATGATGATGGAATTATAATTCTGACAATTATCGTGGCAAATGTTGTACTAATGATGATTGTATATTGGCATACGAGTAATTAATCTATTTTTATACTAATAATTACAGACTATTACTGTTTTATCAATTTTATTTTTCTTCGCAAGGAACCTCCAAACTTTGATATGGCATAACATCACCAATTCTAAGTCAATCAATGTCAATACATATTTAGTTTTGTGAGTTATGTTAGGCTCCAATTATGATTATAATCACCAGTTTTTACATCCTCGCGTAAATACAGCCTCGCGCTTGTAGTCGAGGGATGAGGAGCAGATTTAGGAGAAGTGTGATGCCTCGCCAGCAAGATATGGCAATGTTGATAGGGAGAACAGAGCGTGAGCTAGCGAACGAGTGGGTGTGAGAACGATATGCGACGAGATCACAACCGAGGCGAGCATTTCTAAAACTTTTCTAGCTATCTAGAACATGGGGGTTTACCTTGGGCAAATGATTGAAGGGGGTGCGATTTCTTGTATATATTTCATTAACTATGCAGTTCTTCACGAAAGGAGGCTAGAAAAGTACTTTCCCTGGTGTCGCTCTATTGTTCGCCATCTTCCTCACTCGCACGTCATTAATGTTTACTATGACGGTAAGTCATTATCTCGTGACAGCAGAGGTATTCCCTGATACCTGGTCCGTGGTCGTCCGTTATCTGGATATTGCCTGGAGGTCATTGTCAAGTTTAGGAAGCATCTTTATATAAATAAGACTTTTTTGTTACAGATGATACATGCTGATAACATTTTAACACTTACCATATTTTCCAGTCTGAAAAACTGCTCAGTTTCTATACATTTACTTCAATAATCACCCTTGTATTTGAATAAAAAAGGGCATTTTGCTTCTCTAAGTATGAAAAGAAGCTTTTTCCCTCCCTTATTATGAGGTAATGCTAATATTTTTTCTCCTAAACGAATGCTTTTTTACTGTCATTTAGAAAAATATTGCTTCGGTTGGCGGCTTTCCCTTTAGGACTGTGATTTTCAACCTTTCTCTATAACTTACCTCCTCGACTGTATGTTTGCTACGCATATACCCTTTACTGCCATGTAAAACAAGAATATCTAATGTAGACCACACAAGCAAGAAAGCACCTTTATAGATAACTCGGTTTAAGAAAGAAAAGAAAAGAAAAAACGCATCAGTTGAAATCCACATCTGTCTGCTAAGATCCATCGGATCGAGGTGTCACTAATATTATATTTTTTTTACTCACAGGGGTAAACATATCCTTGGTCAAAAATCTCTGCTTTAGCGCAATTGCTTGTCAATTGTCCATACACGTAAAATTATAAAATCTTTATAACGTGGGGGGTTATATTATTTTTACTCTTTTTTTTGATAGTCTTATAAAAGTTTTTGTTTTTGATAAAGACATAGTTGTTAACAGGGAAAAATTATCAAGTGGAAAGCCTTCTTCGTTATACAGGTGTTTTGATTTTCTGGAGATAAAATAGTTTTATAGGGGCCTTAAATTTTTTCGCTACTACAAACCCTAGGACATTGTGAAAAATCTAGGCAAAGGATGTTAAAGATATATATATATTTTTTATTTGGTATGATTTTGTATTAGATATTCAGAAAATCTCAAAGATCGAGTGTCAAGTTTTATTCAGTGCCAACGTAAAAAAATTTCTCTCTTTGAATAGGTAGATTTGAGAAAATATTGCGTGTTTACTTAAAAACGGTGCTTGAATGTACGTTTCCCGATAAAGTAATCCCTAGTCCGGCGGTGAGGTGATCGTCTCTTAAATATAACAACTTATCTACTCTATCTCTTGCTGCATATTGTGAAAGGCAATGACGGGGAAATCGAGAAGTAAAGTTTGGTTGAATTATAACCCGTTGGCAAGGTTATTTGTGTCCTTTTATCATATTTTTCCCGTTCTTGTAGGAGACAAAAAAACATATTTGCTAGATAAATAAACTACAATCCTCAACATCGCGTAGGCCCGACTTAAGATGCAACTTATCTAGCCTCCGTCTCTTATAGCATGTTTGTAGACTGATGAGAAGACCATGGCAGGGAAATCGAGAGTAAAGTTTTTATTGATTATTTCCCGTCGGCAGGGTTTGTTTGTGTCTTTTTACAGTATTTTTCCCGTTCATGTAGGAGACAAAACAGCATATTTGCTAATGAATGAAACTATAGTAACCAACATTAGTGGGTTACCGATTGCATAGTTTCCTTTTCTTCGGATATACTTGTAGAGGCTATAGACAGCTTTTGTGGAGGGGGAGTAAATTACTGAAAAGCTAGTCCGCCTTCTTGTTCTAATTCATCTTTTTTCTTATATCATTATAAACAGAGGATCCCTAGCGATGTTTACCCTGGTCTTTTTTTATATCAGAAGAGAATTCACTGTATGCGTGGCACAGTTATACATATGGAAAGCTGAACATATCTTCCTAGTTTTGCATTGTAGATTGTACAAATTGAGAGCTAGGCGGGAACATATTTTAGGACTATTACGCAATTGCCCCTTGAGGTAATTAGCAAAAACTAACTGGTTCGACCGTGGGGACGGTGTGTCCCTGTTGTAGATATAACTGTTCAGATGGAAATAGTAGGGGAAACCCGTCTTTGGTCTCGCGCAGATGCGTTGAAAACCTATTAATGCTCTCTAATAGAAAAAAACCGGTGACTTTTTTTCAACTTGCTGTTAGGTAATTAAACTGTTGTATAAGCCTGAAATTTTCCCAAGTTATGAAGATTAGTGGTTATCGCATTTACTTTACACGAAAAATGTAAGCTTGTTAGTTTCATTTTATTTGTATTACCGACCTTTTAGGATTGTGGGTTGTGAAAGTCATAATAAAGACATTGAGTTAACAACAAGAGTTTCATGATCGCTTTTGAGTGAATTGTATTTTTATAAAAGATGCCTTTGGGATGTAAGATGGCTTATCAATCGCCCCGTGGAAGTTAAGAAATTTCTCTGTGTTATTCTTATTAGGGTTGCACCTGTTATATTATGATTCACCTGTTGTATAATCCTGCATTTCAAACGGGCGTAGTGGTAGTTTATCGCATTTACATTTACACAAAAAATTGATAAGCCTGTGAGTTTTATCTTATTTGTTGTTTATAGCCTGTTAGGACGCGAGTTTGTGTCTTGAGTTATATTAAAGGGCAGTTGGGGTACAACAAGGAGTTTCATGATCCTTTCACTGAATTGTATTTTTTATTATGAAGATACCTTTGGGATGTAAGACCGCTAGTATAACATGTTAAAAGAAGAGAGGAGTTCGCAAGTTTATCAATCGTTCCGCGAAGTTAAGAAATTTCTGTTGATATATTCCTTATTAGAGTTGCATCTTTGTTAATATTATGCATTTGTAAACATTTTTAAAGATATTGAGTTATAGGTCTTTGCAAGTAGTTTGTTGGATATATCATATGGGAAAAAAAAAAAAATGAGAAATGGATAGTATCATATGCATATTTTTTGTCTATATTTCGTATGCGAACATTGGTCCCAATCTTGTAAGGGTTAAAATGATTTCCTTTTCTTGGTTGTTTACACGCTCAAGACGATAGTGCACCGCCCACCGTCATTAACCTCTGATAAGAAGAAATGATCATATTATCATCCTCGTTATATGAAATCGGGCGATAGGTTGGATTTGTTGTCTGTTTGTTTGTACTAAATGCATAGAGGAAGACCTGAATAAAGACTATTGATTACGCAACGTCTTTTATATCCTTTTGATTGCAATGAATTCTTATATTGGGATGTTTTTGGCGATTTAACGTAACCGACGTGTCAAAACTTTTACCATTATTGGCTCCCGTAACGAATTATGGGGATGCGGTCGGGGGATGGCAGGCCTTCCCTGTCTCGGACTTTGCGTGTGTTCAGCAGCTGTATGCATTTTTGTTTGATTGTGTGTTTCTCTTTTATTCTTATTCTTATTATTGCTTGGAGATGAGTAAGAACCCTTTAGTGAGCGTATTAGTCCCATCATTAGAGGGACATTTAGGATTATGATGAATTAGAAGGGGTGGTCACTCGTCTGTAGCAGGATTACTTATCGATTCAGTTACAATTCAAACAGCGTGATATTGTTGTTGAGGGGGAGGTGGAGGGGGAGGGAATGGGGTGAACTAGTAACGTCCATCGGTCTTTTGTGCTATTTGTTTGTTTGCGTCTTCTTCCTCTCATTATTTTGGCTTTCCTACGGGATATGAGGGATTGGATACCCGGGGCATAGGAACGAGCGGTGTTCCCTGTTCCGGACTTGCGTATTTCAGCAGCTGGGTGCATGTTTTGTTTGTTTGTGTGCTTCTTCTTCCTCTTATTCAGATTCTTTTTATTACTTTCGGAGAGGAGAGACATCCTTCAGGTGAGCGCGTTAGGCATCATTTAGGGGACATTTCTGGGTTATGATGAATTCAGAGGGTGGATCACTCGCTGTAGGCAGAATTAATTATCGATTCAGTTTTACACAGATCAAACATGGTGCATATTGCCAAAGTGTTTATTACAATCGAAAATAAAGTATATATTGATGACGAATTTTTATAATCCTTTACACTTATTGTAATTATTATCTCTGGTACAGTGAGAGAGGAGCAGAATTGTCGGTCATTAGCAGGCCTGTGTGACCTATTTATTATTGTTTTTGACAGTTTCAGTCATTAGGAGAGAACGGTTTTTCCCTCGCATGTAACAAAATCAATTCTCGTCTCGTACAAGTTTAAACATGGTGAATATTGCGGTGTGGAATGGGAGTAGCCGCGGGTGAGTCATCTGTAACACCTGCCTACGGGTAATGATTTCGTTACGGATTTGGTCATCTTTCTGTTTATGATGTACTATTTTTGGACTGTAAGGTATGTATGTTTAGTCATCGTTGCTATGGTTTAGTGTTTCCCCCCCACTCATGATCATTAACCTGCTTTCACTCTCGTAAGGTTGTGTGATTACGCTGTGATCATTGATCTATGTCAACCTGCATTGGAGGAGATCCTCGTCTGTACATCACCTGTTATGAGTAATTATTTTCGGATGCGGATATTGATTAGTTACTCACTTTCAGTGGTCTCTTCTGTTATGATGCACCATTTTCACCGTAAGTGTGCGCGTTTAGCCATCGCTCGCTATGGTCTAGTTGGTTGCCTTCGTGATCATTATCCTGCTTTCACTCCTCGACAAGGTTGTGTGGTTTAGCTGTGATCATTAATCTATGTCACCTGTCGCCTGCCTGGAGGGGATACTCGTCCTGTAGTACATCAGTTTTGTTTTCATTATTTCTCTTATGATGCGTCATGTACGAGCATACAATGCACATGTGAACGTGTTACTGATTTCCGGGTATTGATTAGTTGTTGTGACATTGGTTTTGCGTTTGCGGTTTCGTCACGGTCACTGATTACGTCACGGTCACTGACCTCTTCACATTCATGTACGTGTGTGAGGGTGTCGGATTCTGTCCACCTACATTAATCCTGCTTTCACTCTCGATAAGGGTGTGTGGTTTTTATGCTGTGATCAGTAATCTATGTCACCTGTTCACCTGCAATTGAGGGATACTCCGTCTGTAGTATATCATTTGTTCATTATTTTCTCGTATGAGGCATCATGTCGAACATAAATGCACATGTGAAAGTAGGTTAATGATTTTCCGGGTATTGATTAGGTTGTTGTGGACATAGGTTTGCGGTTTGCGGTTTGTGGTTTCGTCAGTCACTGATTACGTCATGGTCACTGACCTACTTTCACATTCTGTACGTTGTGGTGAATGTGCAGCGTTTCTGTCCATATTACAACTACTTATATATATTCCGTAATTTATAATAATATATATATCTAAAATATATATATATATATATATATATATACACTCACACACACACACACACAGATCCATACACACACACACACACACACACACACACACACAGTATATACATACATGCATACATATGTGTATATATGTATATGTATATTTATATTTATATACATATATACATATATATATATATATATATATATATATATATATATATATATACTCACCCAAAAGCAAACAATTTCTGAAATCAGACTTCTTACATAAGTATAGCTTCGAGATCATAGCCTTAAAACATTTTAAAAAAGGCTTCGGAAGCGGCGCATACTTCGGGCTGGAGGCTCCAAAAGAATGATAGTTAAAGAGAGATTATATAAAAAAAAAAAAAAAAAAAAGTATGATACATGCCGAAGCTACGATGATTCTACTGACGATTTTTTCTGTGGGAGACTGAGATTTCCTGCACAATGCGGTGTGTGAAAGGTAAAAGATCAGTGCAAACTAACTCGGGCATATATCATGGGATGCTGCTTTGTTTATACAGGGTCGCTGTGTGCTACTTGAAATACAAGATCTTTTCATGATTTTTAGTTGTAAATGTAGTGTCAGAGATGCTGAAATATGGCAATGACGATAGAAAGCTAGCGATGACGTCAAGAAGATAACTTGCATATACATTCGTGTTTAAGTAAAACCTACTCATGCATGCACGAACACTGTATGAGCATGTATCCACAAAAAGAAACAGACATAAATGAGTGGCGAGGTTCCTAAACAAACAAAAACATAGCGACAGATAACGAGAATTAGAAAATAAATATCTGTACATACAATTTAACGTAAGCATAAACAGACGATTGTGTTTTCCACGATGAACTGAATCCATTAAAAAATAGACTTACCTTTCTTATTTACTACCGTTTTCTGCACTGAGTCCAAAACATATCTTTGAACTCTGTCAAACCTCGCTGTCTATCTGTGCATTCACTGATCCATATACGTTATAATGAAGGTGAAATATTCAGAAGAAAATGCCGATCTGCATGAATCACACTCGAAGGGTTTGGAAACATTCATGGCTTCACGCTTTTAATCTTGTGACGGTGAGGATAATAATGATAATAGCGAGATTAGTATTGAAGATAGTGGTGATGATGATAATGATGTTGGTGGTGGTGATGATGATGGTGTTGAGGATGATGATGATGGTTATGATGATGATGATGGTGATGACGATGATTATGATAATAATAATAATAATAATAATAATAATAATAATAATGATAATAATAATGATAATAATAATAATTATAAAAATAATTATTATTATCATTTTATCATTATTATTATTATTATCATTATAATGCTACTACTACTACTACTACTACTACCACTACTAGTAATAATAATAATGACAGTTATGATAATAATAATAATAATAATAATAAAATAATAATAATAATAATAATAATAATAATGATAAAAATAATAAAAATAATAAAATAATAATAATAATAATAATAATAATAATAAAAAATAGTAATAATAATAATAAGAACAGAACCAGAAACAAAAAAAAAACATTAATAATAAAAAAAAAACAACAACAATAAAAATGATAACATCATAACAAAATAATGTACAAAATAATATATGATAATTATAATAATGTTTGAATAAAAATTTAATAAATAATAATAATAATAATAATAATAATAATAATAATAATAAAAAATAAAATAATAATAATAATAATAATATAATAAAAATAAATATAGTAAAAAAGTAATAGAAATAATAATAAAAAATAGCAGCAATATAGTGATGATGATGATGATGAAAATAACAACAACAACAACAACAATAACACAAAATAAAAAATAATAATAAATAATAAAAAATAAAAAGTAATAATAATATTCTCAATAATAATAATAATAATTAATAATAATAATATAATTACAATAGCATGACGACAAAAACGATAACAGTAGTGTATTATGATAGTAAATTAGTGATGGTAATCTTAATATCTTTTACAATATCTTCTGCCACTAATAATGATGTTATTAGTTCCCATTATTAGTAATAGCAGTAGTGTTTTTAACATTATATTTTTTATGATCCATGATGTTGATAAAGATACAAATTAAAACAATAATCATATATGATAATATCATAATTATAACAATAATCATAATAATCATGTTCGTAATCATAATAATCCTACTCCTAATTATAATAATCATGATCATCATCATAATCATAATAATCATGATAATTATAATCATGATCATAATAATCATAATCATAATTATGATTTGATCACTGAAGATGATAAAATTGATAAGAATTGAGTTGTGCTAATGCAACATTGGCAATATCAATCTGTCAGTGGTACAGAGCCGTTTCCGTTTGTTTCCAACCACAAACGTCCCTCATTGCGAGCTGCCGAGCGGGTCTTTAACTCTTATGACGGAACCTTCTCATGACACGACTTCCTAGGTCATCCCACGGGTCTGTTCTGCCCAGAGTTGACTCTAGGGAGGAAAACTTGGTGGGCGGGATCATCCTTGAAGAGTCAATCTAGTTTCTGTATAACTTCGAAGTGCATGGGTACTGTTTATTACAGAATTGTTATTGATTACCTCCTTACCTTTTGTCATGGCAGAAGGTCTCTCTTGATGGGTGTATCCGGGACTGTGATAACGACGCCACTTGAGCCCATGCTGTCAATGGGTAAACCTGATATAACTACTCAGAGTATTTGGCCTAATGTTTCCCAGCCATCTTCTGAGCAGACTGTAACTGCCTGTGAAAAGGACTCAAGTGTTCAACGTTCTTAGGCTTAGTAGGCAGGAGGAAAGTCATAACATTCAACATCCTTTGATAGTTTCTTGATATACTATTCCTTGTCTCTTCTCAACAACGTCTGTGTCTTAAGTCCAGATCATCATTCAGATATGCTTGGGTTCCATCACACCTTTTCCCACAGCCTTTCCCAGGGAAACACCCTGGGGAGGGCATTTTGGGCAGAAATGCGTTTTTAAGTGCAACTGGAGGGTAAAGCCTGCAATTCTGAAAGGGTCTTCAAAGTGTACTAACAAGATGTGGTTTATCTCCTTAGCCATGTAACTCATATCGATTTACAATGTCCAGCCTTGCTGCTTGCATCAGCTCCCAAGTCATGGTGACCGGGAGGCATCTGGCGAGCTCGATCGATTAATATCAATATCAATATTAATATTAATAGCAATAGTAATAGATATAGTAATATCACTATCAACATTGATATCGATATTGATATCAATATTTAAATTTATATTTACATTTGCATATATTCAAATATAACTATTATCACTGAAGACAATATTAATATTAATAGTAATAATAATAATGATAATAAAAATGATAATAATAATAATAATAATAACAATGCTGCTGCTGCTGCTGCAGAAATTATAATCATAATAATAATTATTAATATTGATATTAATAAAAATAATAATGGAAATAATAATAATATATAAAAAAATGATAAAAATTAATAATAATAATGATATAATAATAAAATAATAAATAATAATAATATATAATAATAATAATAATAAAAATTATGATAATAACAACAACAACAACAACAACAATTGTAATACAGCAGTACCAAGAACAACACTTACGACATTGTTTAACTTACCATTTAGGTGATGATATTAACAATATGAGTACTAGGAATAGTGATAATATTATTACTATATGTTATCAACAACTACGTCTTAAAATCAGCAATACGAATGTTTGATTATAATAATAATAATAATAATAATAATAATAATAATAATAATAATAATAATAATGATAATGATAATGATAATAATAATAATAATAACAATAACAATAATAAAATACTAAAAACATTACAGACATATTAAAAAGAATATGCGTGTCAAGTCAGCGGGTCTCTCTCCGTCTGGAGAGGAGAGAAACAAATTGTCTCACGGGACTTTATCGCCTTGGACGCCCATTCGTTTCACTCCGCGCACGAATATCCGGAAGCACTCCATTCCCGGATTAGTAATGTCGCCAACTACGCTAGGGCGACGCCATGTACGGTCCGCAGCTATAATTAAACCGGAGCTGAGGCGGCCTCACTTAAATTTTGGTTGGGCCCCTTCAGCTCTAAATTGCCCCTCGCCGTTTTTTTACGTCAGCTAAGGGTTCATTTAAAAAAGAAAAATTCACCTCGGGCCCGGGCCATGACAGCCCCCGGGACCTCACTGGGAGGGGATCAGAGTTTAATGGGTTTTTGGGAAAGTGCCCATGCCTTGCGGGCCCGTCTTTTTGGCCCTCAGAGGGGCGGGCGCTTGCCGGGAATTTTGCGGGACATTATCATGTCATTTTTATATCTTTCCCTTCTATTTGCTCTTCTATTGGGGGGGACGTTGGGGGGGGGTCACACACACACAACACAAAACACGCACACACAAAACACCCACACCACACACACACACACCCCAACACACAAAACACACACCCCAAACACACCCCACCACACACACAAACACCACCACACCCCACACAACAAAAAACGCACACACACGCACACACACCCACCACCCCACACACACACCCCCACCACAACACCCCGCCCACACACGCACAACCCACCCACACACACACATGTGTGTGTTTTGTGGTGTGTTTTATATATATATATATATATTAAAAATTTATATTTTTAGGGATTTTTTTTTCTATTTTATTTAAACATTTTTATTTTACAGAGGGGATGATGGTTTTGATTGACAAATTCGGAATATGTGGCACTTCTTCCCCGGAACTCAGTAAAACCTGTAGCTCTTTACAACCTTCGATGGGGGCCCACTGCAGTTTCCCGGTTTTAAAAACGCTGCCCATATGTAATTAAAAAAGAAGGAAAACAATATTTTCCTTTTTTAAACCAAAAAAATTCTGTTTATTGCACTCCCCATTTGCACAAATTTTAAAAATATGTCCCCGGGAAAACAAAACCCCCTGCCGTAGCTTTTCAAAAATAAATGTATTTAAAAGGAAATGCAAGATATCTCACAATCCCCAAGTTTTTTTTTACCAAAAAGTTTTTTTAACATTATTTTTCCCAAAAACTGCTAAAAACCCGATGTACCCTCGATTACATCACAATGCCCTTAACTTTGGGAAAAATTTTTCCTAATAAACATTTTTTATTTTTTTTGTATTTTTTCCATTCCCAAAAAGATTTTGTTTTTTGCAGTTTTTACTTTTTAAGCGGTTTTTCTCAGTTTCGTGGGGTAGACTTTTTTGTTTTTGATTTGTTGATTTTGCGACAAGGAAAACCAAAATTTAAAAGCTAATGTTATTTTCTTTTGGTAAACCCCATTTTGCTTACGTTAAGGGGCCGGGCGAAGAAATTGGGTTAAAGCGATTGCCACCCTTTCCCGATATCTTAAGTAGGGCCCTTACTCCTAAAATAAGCGTTTACCCTTTTTTAATTTTCCAATTACACTTTTGATATATATTTTTCTAATCCCCAAAATTTAAAAATTACTCGTAAATCGGTCCTGGGGGCGTAAATTTTGCATGTACATTAACGACTGAATGCTTTTCTCCAAACATGAAAGCGCCTTTTCCCGGAATGGCTTTTACCTATGTCACAATCTACGACTCTTACTCACGGGGAAACCCTTGTAACAAACGGGGGCAAAACCCAATGTGCTTTTGAAATCCGACAAAAACCCCACACACACCCACCACACACAGAAGAGAGAGAGAGAGAGGAGAGAGGGAGAGAGAGAGAGAGAGAGAGGGGAAAGAGAGAGAGAAGAGGGGAAAAGGAGAGAGAGGGGAGAGAAGTAGGTACCCCTCCCCTCTCAAAATTAAATCACAAACCACAAAGTACCCATGATAAAACCCGGTTTGGGAAGTCTAATATGAGGACAAAACTTTATTCAGTATCATTGACAAATTTTCATTCAAGGGAGGACTAACCTGAAATTTTTTTTGTAAAGGGAAATTTTTCTTTAAAAAGAAAATCTTCCATGTTTTACCGCTTCGTGTAAAAAAAAGGGCTAAAGGGGTTTAAAAACAAATTTGTCACATGGATTGAGATAATCATTTTTCACTTCTATATTTTGTTTATGAAAAGTACAAAAAAATACTTTAAAAACCCTTCACAAAAATAAAGTAAACAAAATTTCCCCCTTTTCAATGCCCTTTTTCCCAAAAACTTTTAAAAAAGAATTCTCCCGGAAAATTTAGCCTTTCCCTTTTTCCCCCCCCCCCCGGGGAGCTCGCAACAATGGAAAATTCTCTGAATTTTTTTTTGCAGCGAAAGGTCGTCCCCGGCGGGCCCGGGGAGTCCCCGGGGGTTCCCCACGCAAACTTTGTTTTAGACCTGTTTTTCTTCGTGCATCCCCGTTTTTGGGCCCATCAGTCACTTGCGATCTTTAGACCTTTTTGTATACGCGCGATGGGAAAAGCGATAGCCCTTCATCCTACAAACATTGGGACAAAAATAATAATAAGCAAAAACATATCTATATCATACTCTCTCTCTTTGTTTTGTGTGGGGTGTGTGTGGTTTTGTGTGTGTGTGGTTTGTTGTGGGTGTGTGGTTGTGTGTGTGTGGGTGTGGTGTTTTGTGTTACGTAAAGTGCAATTCGTTTGTGTCCCTTTTTTTATTCAAGGGTTTTTCCCATCAAATTTATGGTGAGCGTGTTTTGCGTGTGGGGTTAAATTTTTAAAAATATATATATATATAAATATAAAATTTATATATTATTAAATATTTATTTATCGGTATATATTTATATAATTATATATATTGTAAATATATATTTGGCCCCACACCCCACACTAAAACACACACACACACACCCACACACATATTCATATAATGGTGTAAATATATTTTATATAAATAGAGAGTTTTATTTATAAAGTAAATATAAATATAATATATATATTATTAGATTATTATAAATATATATATCATGTCCATATATATACATAAAATATTATATTTTTATATTAATATATTTATTATATATTATATATTATAAAATATATATATATATTTTTTAAAAATCTTTCGTGTATTTATGTTATTTGTTCGTGTGTGCGTGTGTGCTTAGGAGTCTTTTTTAAATTTAATTAAAAACTGTTGAAATTTCTGCTTTCAAAACACCAAAAAACGCCACTGCACCACTAAGCAGATCCATGTTGCGAAAGAAAAGGGGGAACCTAAATTTTGTACCGGGTGCTGTCAGGGAAAGCCGGCTTAAAAGCCAATCATATCCGAGCCCTTCCCCGGTTTGGGCCCGCGGTCTTCTTTTGGGGGTTTCTTTACTTCCAAAAATTTTATGTGTAATTTTTTTTTTTTGTTTCCAATAAAATAAAACTTTTTTAAAAATTTATTTAAAAAATCCGGGAAAAAAAAACTCTTTTGTGTTTAAAATTTCATAAAAATACAGCATTTTTATTCCTTTTTAGTAATATCTTACATTAAAGACCATACCCCCTTTTTTCTTAATTTTAAAATGCAAAAAATTCCCATAGCGAAATTTGGGAAAATTAAAAAACAAGTCCGCTTTTCCCTCGGCCCTATGAAAGGAAAATAAGTGAAACACGGAATTTCAGGTTTACAAAATTTTTTAAAAATTTTATAATTCCGAAAGCGATAATTAGATTGATAAGATTAAAGGGCGGGTAATGATCATTTTAAAAAAGACCCTTTTTTAGAAAGGGGCGAAATCGGGGGTCCTTCCAAACATCGTTTAAAAAAACATGCTCTGCTGATCTGAAGCTTTATTTTAAATGTTGTAGAAAACGTTCGTTCCTTTGAAACCCCAAAAAAAAAAAGACAAAATTTGCACGAAATCTATAAATTTGTAGAGACAAAAAGGGCCGAGGGATTCTGACCTTCGCCTCATTCGGGTTTGAAACAAATGTTTTTGAAGCAATTTTTGAGCGTACAGCTGGCCCGGGTTTAAAGTTTTTTTGCCAAAATCTAAAAATATACGAAATTTTTCCCAAAAAATCCATAGATAAAAAAGCACAGCTCGATTTCCCTTAGTTGTAGCGATTAAAAATTAAAATGTAGGGGTTTTTGGTTCCCGGGGGAAACTAAAACCCTATTGATGTTAGATTTCAGTTGTGATTATTTTATTTCGGACTCTGTGGTTGATGTTTCGAACCTGATTTCCCTCTAAAAATTTGCCAGGTGGAGAAACCCCAGTTTTACCATTTTCAGAAAGCAAACGAATATAACCCAAACCCCCGTGGGAACAAAAATGTATAATATATATATATAAAATATATATATAATATTATATAATTTAATATGATAGATGATGATAGATAAATAGATAGATATATGGTAAATTTTTCCCTCTCTGCTTTGATCAATATTTCCATTTGGAGATGTACTTGCTCTGATGTTAATCGAAAAACAAAATATGCTCACCGAGTAAATCCCACGAAAAATCCCGTGTGCTGGGCTGGTGATGTTTATACGGGGAAAATGGATGGTGGGAAAAAATATAAAGAGACACGAACACCCCCACCCCCACACACACACACCACCCCCACAAAACACACACACACACACACCACACACCACACACCAAATAAACCCCACCCCCCACACGCACACAAAACCAAATACACACCACACACACACACAGAAAACACACACACACACACACCCCACCAACAAAACCCCACACACCAACCCACACACAAAGCATACATAAAGTTTTTTATGGTTGTTTAATATGTAAAACATATATTTATGTGGTAAAAAACTCCCCCGTTGATACTCTGGGAGAAAAAAAACCCCAAAGCAAAAACCCAATTTTTGAAAATGAGACTAAATTTCGAAATCAAAACCCGGATTCCTCTTCAACCTAAAGATGGAACCAGGTTTGGGTTTCGAAACTGAAGTCTCATTTTCAATAAATCTGGTTTTTGCATTTTTGGTTTTTAAATATATATTGTATATATATGTAATTTTGTTATATAAAAAACACCCACAATTCAAACCCCAAAAACACAACACTAAATGTGTAAATATAATTAAAATTTTTAAATATTATATATTATATATTTTATAAAATATTTTATATTTTATATATAATGTGTGTGTGTGTGTTTTGTGTGTGTGTGTGTGTTTTTTGTGTTTGTGTGTGGTGTGGGGGGTGTGTTTATATATATTTTTAACAAAAACATTATATTATTATACTATATATTTTTTTTCATATATATATATATATATATATTTTATAAAATTATTATATATTAGATAAAAGTACACCTATAATGTTTTATAAAAAATATATTATATGTTATATATATAATGTTTATATTTATACATTATAGTTTTGTACCCTTTGTATTATATAAGGGGGCCTTATTATATACTATCTAGCTATTATATTATACATTGTTTAAAAAAAATTATTTACACACACACCACACACACACACATATATCTATAAAAATAATATATATATATTTATATAATATATACATAAATATCATATACAATATTATATAATAATATATATTATATATATATATTTATAATAAAATATATATATATATATATTATATCGGGGGGTGACAATGGGGAACATGCTACAAACCTGGAGTGATTGTGGAGGGGGGTTTTTGGAATTCACTTTATCTTGGACTGTTTTAAATTACATTGATGTTTTACCGGAAAATTGGGGGAGGAAATTTCCTTGCCAAAGGGGGCCAAAAATTGCTCTCAAAAACATCTGGAAAGGGCCGAAGCATTGCCTTGCGACAAAACAGGTTTTTGAAAACCCTTAGTTTTCCCCAAATTTCAAACTGTGGGGTTTTGAGTGTTGGGGGGGTTTGGGGTTTAGGGGGGCCCAGAGAGATCAAAGGTTTTTTTAAATGGGGTGGTTTTCAAAGAGTGCTGCGTGTTGGGGTGACGGAGAGGAAGACAATTTATGAAGTGCTGAAAAAATAAATTTTAAAGCCGACCCGTTGGACATCTTTAACAATGGGAAATTTAAAATTTAAATTTGGGCAGGGGAAGGAATTTAAAATTTTTGGAAAAACTTGCTGACAGGGATGGTTAAGGAAAAAGAAAGGAAAAGGGGAAAACCCAAGAACAAGACTGAGGGGACAATAATTCAAAGATTTTGCGGGCTGTTTTGATGGGATAATGGGAAAAAAAAGCGTAAAGATCGAGTTTATTTGGGGAAAGGTGGGGGAGGGTCCCGGGTGCTAAAAATTAGCATACCGTTATTTTATTGATTGATATTTTTATTTTATATAATTATTTTTTATATTATATATATATATATATATTTTCACCCACATACATCATACTACCACATACATACACATAATATTTATTAAAAATTTAATATTTTTTACACCCCACCACACCCACACCCACACACGTCCCCACAGAAAACACACACACACACACACACCACAAAAGAAAAACCCCCCACCACCACAAAAAAAACACAAACCCCAAACAAACCCAACGTACCCATACACACCCCCCATTTTTTTTATATATATAAAATATTTATATATATTTTTATATTATATATATTATATAACATAATTTATAATTAAAATATATATATATTTAAATAATTAAAATATAATATATATTATAAAATATATATTATATG
>NC_051386.1:22476939-22479439 GCF_015228065.2 Penaeus monodon | reverse complement strand
ATTTTTTTCTGACAATGATAGACATTTTTATTCAGGCTAACAAGGAAGTGTCTTGCACTATGTATGATAAATAACATTTTATCATCCCCTTGGAATCTGAAATATTCACTGTGCGCAGGAAATCGCATCCAACTGGCACTGGATATGATTCATAACGGGGGCCTCCAGTGGAGTTTTAATTTTCTACAATAAAGTATTGTATTTGGGGGTATTTTTTTACATAGGAGGAAGCCAAACACCAGGCTAACTTTAGACAATCACGCAGTACCTATACAACTTGCTTGGTCTACTTTTTTATGGAAAGTCCACTTGGGTCAATTAAAGAATAAATGTCAAAGAGCACTTAATTTATTAAAGTGCATTGCTGGAAATAAATAAGAAGCTGATAGAAAGTCTTTGCTAATGATATACAAAACCATGATTTGGCCTAACGTAGATTAAAGGTCAATCGGGTATAGCTCAGCAGCGAGCTCAAATTTGAAAGCTTTGGATGTTGTTCAGAATGCTTGCTTACGTGTGTGTCTTGGAAACCTGAAATGCCTGAAAAGCATCCTGAGTTGGAGGCAGGAATATCACCCCTTTGACTCACACGCGGTCAGCAGAGATATCTGCCGCCAAAGAAGCGAGAGAGCCGAGTTACCCTAACGGGAATGCTTTGTTTTGACATTTAGGCTGGGCGGTCATGGGGTTAGGCACCTCACCCTGGTTCATTCAAATATAGCGCCATGGGATACTCCCACATTTCCCATCGTGGATGCTTGGCTTCCATCAGCCAATGCAATGATGCCGGGGACGGAGGTACGCCAGAGGTTTAGAGAGAGCCTTGTCAAACATATTTCCTTTTTTATGTTTATATACTGATGACTCCAAGACAATGGAGTGTACGGGTGCAGGTGTATGGTTGGCTGAATGTGAACTGAGTTTCAGACTGACGAATCATACAATAATCTTTCTTGTGGAACTTTTTGCAATTGATAGGATTTTGCACTGTCGACGACCTACGATAGCATAGTATTTTTCCTGATTCATTAAGTTCACTTAAAGCCATGAAATTATTAGAAAGCACAAAATAAATCAATCAAGCTAATAGGGGTACCAGGCCCCTCTCGTATCTGTCACAATGACAAATTAGCCGAGTCAATTGTGTGTGATATCTGGTTCTTAGCATAGTCCCTACAGGTCTTAGGTGGTTTTTTATTAATGAAAGCAAAAATCCATCTCCTTTGGCTAAGTGACCTGCAAACCTGCAAATCAATAATAAACACAAACAGAGAATAGAACAGTGGGATACGACCCACAAAAAAGAAAGAAAGAAAAAAAAACAGAAGGGGGAGGTGGTGCTCACTCGCCTAAGACTCCACGCTACAAGACACACATTTCACTCCTTATATTGAAAAAAAAAATCCCACAGTGCCCCGCATTGCACACTTTACCTACTAGCCTATCACATTTTAATAACTTGCCATAGATTCAACAAAAATAGACACTCATAGAAAAAAACAATTCATTAAAATATCGAATCATTTTTCTGAAGCAGACAAACCTTCATGACCTTATTTAGATTGAACTAATGAATGGGATCCATTGGCTTAATAATCCTAGTCACATGCCGCTGGTTGATAGCCAGGAAATCCAACAACGAAAAGAAAAAGGCAGCACACAGCACCCCTTGAGCGCCGCTCTCTGATTTCGTACTCTGAACTACTCATTTGCATCTCTATTTCTAGTTTATTTTTAAGAGCCTTTTTAATTATCTTTTTGGTTTTATGGTTAGTGGCTATGGGGAAAAAACATAGAAAGACCAAAGGAGGTATTTTTGATATTACAACAGGGAAGACTTCTCGTTTAACGGTGCTTAATAAATTGATGAATACAAAGGCTTTCTTTTGTCTTTTCTTTCAAATTAGTTTTTTAATTAATAATCTAAAGGATTCGTGGAGTGATAAGAAAGGAAAAAAATCTGAAATTGTCCAGAAAGAATGACGATTCTGAAGAGTTCAGGAGTTCGAAAGGTCACGATTCGTTTTCGTTTCTTATTGATGTTTTCCTTCCCATCTTTGTTTGTGTTTCTGTCATATATATATATATATATATATATATATATATATATATATATATATATATATATATATAATACAAACACACACAAAGACACAAACACACACACACACATTTATATATATAAGTATTTATTTATACATATCATATATATGTATGTGTGTGTGTGTGTGTGTGTGGGCTTGTGAGTGTGTCTATGAGTGTACACATATATAAATATATATATATATATATATTATATATATATACTTATATACACACACATATATATTCATATATAAATATATGTAAATACATATATACATATATACACATATATACATACATATATATACACATATATATATACATACACACTCTACCGCGATGGTCCAGTGGTTTGAGCACTGGACCCCGACCCTCGTGGTCCCGAATTCAATTCCTAGCCGCGGCAGTCGTAAAA
>NC_051386.1:22459439-22469439 GCF_015228065.2 Penaeus monodon | reverse complement strand
TTCTGAGAAAATATAATATACTAAACTGTGTAATTTTAGGATAACAATGGTAATAGGCAGACAAAATACCACAATGATATATCTTTTTAAACAAAAGGGGGGAAGGGGGTAAATGAGCAAAAGGGGCGGGATTGTTTCATTTTAGGGCTGATCCCCATTGTGTTTTTCATTTTTTTTTTTGTTTTGAAAGCATTTAAAATGCCCGCAAAAAGATTTGAAAAATACAGAGGTAGTTGAGAGTGTTCTTTGAAAAAATAAAACGTAAAGTGTGGGCGGGTGCAAGGAGGGCCATAGTTTATCTTCCCTTTAATTTTAACCACACACACACAAAAAACAACCAACACAAACATAAAAATATATAAAATTTAATATAATAATTAAAAATATATATAAATATAATAAAATATATTAATATAAAACATTTCTTTCCTGAAGTCTTTTTAAACTTTTTTTTTCAGTCTCTTTCCCCTCCGCCACCCTGGGCCGGAGGCGGGCGCAGCGAAAGCACTTCAAGGCAACCCGACCGAAAGCCCAGCTCAGCGAGAAGTCTGGAACAGACGAGGAGGAACCACAGGCGAGGGGGAATCTCGAGGGAGAAAACATATTTCATTCCTATATTCATTTTGACTAAAAGCTAGGCCTTTTGCGCCGGGCCCCCCCTCCGTGGCCCCGGGCCCCCTAGGGTCAAACGACGACCCCCAAAACCCGGGGGTGGAAAGATTCGCTTTGGGCTGGGGGTTGGAGCAGAGAGGGCAGACTAAAAGCGTTTTGAGCAGCGGTCTGTAGTCAAGAGAAACAAAGGCGATGCATTACTCGCTCCTGAAAATGACCGCAGTGTTGCTAACCTGAACGACTGGCTGTGAAGGAAATCTAAACAAATATAAATGAAAAATAAAATATTTTACAAAGTCTATGCACGCATGCATAGACTGTGAGTGTCAGTTTTGTGCAATTTTATTTATATAAATTTGATAGAAATAAAATACATAGATACTAGATAGAAAATGTATTTTAAAATTTAATGTATGATGTGTATGTAAAATAATATAATAAACTAATCTCTCTCTCTCTCCCCTCCCTTCTAAACAATAAATATAATATATACCTAAAATTTTTAAAATACCATTTTATTTTTTTAAAAAATTTTAAAATAAAAAACATAAACACACACACCTATATAATATATATATTATATATATATATTTTATATATATATAATATAATATATTATATATATATAATATAAAATTTTATCCTATTCCATAAAATATTATTATATATAGATATATAATTTTAAAAATTTTATTTTTATTGTGTGTGTGTTGTGTTTTTGGGGTGTGGGTGGGGTGTGTGTGTGTGTTGTGGGTGTGTGGGATTTTACAATTTTCACACATACATATATATATATAATATAATATATATATTTATAAATATATAATTTAATAAAATATATATTTTATTTTATATAAAAATTTTTTATTTTTATAAGAAAAAAAACACACCACACACCCCCACACCCCCACACACACACACAAAACAAAAAAAAAAAAAAAAAAAAAAAAATTTTTTTTATATATATATATTAAAATTTTAAAATAAAATATATATAAAAATATAATATTATATTAAAATATATATATATTAAAAAAACACACCCCCAAAAAACCATTAAAAACACACAAAACACACCACACACCCCACACACACACTATATATATATTATATATAAAATATATATATTATATAAAATATATTATATATATATTTTTATTATATGTCTATATATATATAATATATAATATAATATATATTAAATTTTTTAAAATTTTATTATAAAATATTATATATATATACATGGTTGTATATAAATATATATATATTAAAATTTTATATATTTTATATATATTTTTATATATTTTAAAATATATTTTTTTTGGGTGGTGTGTGTGTTTTGTGGTGTGTGTGTTTGTTTTTTAAAATATAAAATAAAATATATATATATATATTATATATATATATATAGGGGGATATAAAAATTTTTAAAAATATTTCTTTTATATATATTATATTTTTATAAATAATATATATATATATATATATATATAAAACATGTTTTGTTTTTTTTTTTTTTTTTTTTTTTTAAATTTTTAAAATAATAATATTTATTATATATATTTATTATCTTTATATATATTTATTATATATATGTTATATATATATATATATATATATATTTTATTTTTTTGGGGTGTTTTGTTTTTTTTATTATATATATATATATATTATATAAAATTTTATATATATATATATATATATATATATGTCTTATATAATATATATATATATATATATAAAATATATATATATAATATAGTATATATATATTATGTTTTGTTTATAATATATTATATATATTAATATTATTATATTATATATATTATAATTTTAAAAAGTAATATATTATATATAATATAATAATATATATTATTATATAATTATTTAATTTTATTAAAATTTTATATTAAATATAATATGTTAATAATTTATTATTGTAAAATTTTAAAAAATTATATTATATTTTATATAAAATATTATATTTATATTATATACATGTATAAAAAATATATTAATATTAATATATATATATAAATTTAAATGAAAATACATCTTTTTTTTAATATAATATATAAATTCTATAAAAAATATATATTTTTTATATTATAAAATATATTATTTTTTAAATTATATTTAAAATTTTTTATTTTTTTATATTATATTAAATAATATATTTATTTTTATATATTTCATTATATATATAGTTTTATTTATAATATATTTTTTTTATATAATTTAATTTTTTGTTGTGTGGGGTGTGTGTGGGTGTGTGTGTTTTGTGTTTTTGTGTGTGGGTGTAAAAATATAGATGTGAAAATAGATGTGTAGTAAGAAATGTAATTTGTTTTTTGTGTTGTTTTGGGGTGTGTTGTATGTTGTGTGCAACCCCCCCCCAAAAACCCAAACCCCCCCCCCAACCCCCCCCCACCAAAACCCACCCCACCCCCACCAAACCACCCCCCACAAAAAACCAACCCTCACACAAAAAACCCCACACCCCCCACGCACACAAACAAAATTTTTGTGGGTAGATAGTGTGTGTATGGTTTTGGTTTTGAGTTGTTGTGGGGTTTTTTTGGGGTTTGAGTATTTGTCTTGTATTATTTGGGTGTTTGTGGTGTGTGTGTCTGTTTTGTGGGTGTGTTGTTTTTTGGGTTTTTGTTTGGTGTGGTTGTGTTATATACGTATTATATATATATAAATTTTAAATTTTAAAATATAATATATATATATAATATAAAACTTCCTATCTTTTAATGTTACATATATACTACCTACCTACCTATCATCATCTTCTATCTTTTATCTCTCTATTCTATCCTATATAAAAATTGTATGTATGCACACCCCACACCCACAAAAAAAAAAAATCTATTATTTACTATGTTTCTATCTATATATATTAATTTTATATAACGAACACACATCAAACACATACACACGCACCCCTCCCCCCCCACATATATGAATATCATACATACATACATTTGTTGTGTGTGGTGTTTCGTGTGTGTTATACATTTTAAAATATATTATTAAATATAATAATTTTTATATAATAGAAAATATAAATAATATAAAAGATAATCCCACAACCACACCAAACACACCACCCACACACCCCAAACAGCAAAACCACACACACACACACACATATAGAATATAATTAAATAATTAAAATAATATAAATTAATTTATAAAATGTATATTATACATTATATATATAAAATATATATATATATATTTATATGATAAATTATAATATATATATAATAATATTATATATATATACATGTTTATTGTTATACATAATATATATTATAAAATATATATATATTATATAAATATATATATATAATTATATTAATTAATATATATTTTTATATATATATAATTGGTGTGTGTTGGTGTGTGTGTGTGTGTGTGGTGTGTTTTTTGTTATACATATTATTATAAACATTAATATAATTTTATAATTTATTAAAAATATTAATAATAATTATATATTAATATAATAAGATTTTTATTTTTAAAAATAATTTATATATAATATTTAAATTTTTATTTATATTATAATATATGTATTTTTATATATATATTTATATATATATTAATATATATATATATTTTTAAATGTATACTACATACATTTTTAAATTTAAAATATAATATATAAAAATTTATATAAAATAGGGTAAATGTGTATATATATAAGATATTATATATATATTATATATTAATAAAATTTTAAAATTTTATATATATTATATTCTCTATTTTTCCGGGCTTGGGCCAGCACTTGCCGGGGCGGGCTTGGCCCCCCTGTAGGTAGGCCAAAAATTTATATTTTAAAAATATTATATATATTATATATATTATATATAATAATTATATTATAAATATAAAATAATATATATTAATAAATATATTAATATATAATATATATATATATAAATTATATTTTTATAATTAATATATTTATATATTAGATTGTATATATATATTATTTTTAAAAAAAATATATAAATAAAAAAATATTAATATTTTATTATATAATATATATTATAATATATAAATTTTGTGCATGGTGTGAGTGTGTGTGTGTGGTGTGTGTGTTTGTGGGGCCGTGTGTGTGTTTGGGTGGTGTGTGGTTAAAAATAAAAGCTAGATAGATAAATAGATAATAGAAAAATGGGTTGGTGTGTTGTGTGTGTGTGTAATATGAAGCTAGATAGATAAATAGAAATAGAAGATAGATAGAAGGTGTGTGGTGTGTGTGTGTTTATTTTACAAAAGATTAGATTCATTCATGCCTAATACATACACACCACGCACTCACATACAAAACACACACAAACCCCAACCACACACCCCACACACACACACACACCCCAACCAAAAAAAAAAAACCCCCCCCCACACACACACACAAAACACACACACAAAACCACAAAAACACACAAAACCCCACACACCATACACACACAAACAACACACCAACCAAAACCCCAACATAAAAATACAAAAAAAAAAAAAAAAAATAAATAAAAAAAATATATAAATAATTATAAAATATATATAAAAAATATATATATATTATATTTTATATAAAAATATTTTTTATTTATATTATATATAATAATATATTATATATATTTTATATATATATATATATATATAAATATTTATATATTTATATATATTAAATAAATAAAATAAAATTTTTAAAATTTTATATTGAAATTATACATTATTATATTATGTGTTATAATAAAAAAAATATATATATATATATTATATATTTTAATATATTTTACACAACAAAACACAACACCACACACATATCATTTATATATAAAAATATAAAATTTTATAATATATTTTTATATATATTATATATAATAAATATTATATGAAATAAAATTTATATAATATAAAAATTTTTATATAATGTGTGGTGTGTGCTGGTGTGGTGTGTGTGTGGTGTGTGTGGGTGTGGTGTGTTGTGTGTGTGTTTGTGGTGTGTTGTGTGTGGTGTGTACATAATTGTATGGGGGTATATAATATTTATTATAAAAAATTTTTATATTTTATATATATATATATATATATATTTTAAAATATATAATTTTTAAAATACATTTTTAATAAATTTAATATTATATATATAAACATTTTATTATATATATATTATATATATTATATATATATATATATATAAAAATGTTGTTGTGCGCGCGCCGTGGTTTGTGGTGGGGTGTTGTGTGGTGTGTGTGTGTGTTGTGGTGGTGTGTGTTTGGGTGTGTGTGTGGTGGTGTGGGGGGTGTATGTTTGTGGTGCTGTGTTTTGTATGGGTGTGTGTGTGGTGTGTGTGTGTGGTCTATTATTTAATTTAAAATATATATATATATAATATATATATAGCGTAGATGTGAAAATAGATTGTGTGTGTGTGTGTTTTACCTTGTGTACACTGTATGATTCATTCATCCTACACAGCACCACAACCCACACTACAAACACACACACCACACTACACACACCCCACACAACACACACACACACACAAACAACAAACACCACCACAAAAACCCCACCACCACACACACAAACAAAACACACACATACACACAAAAACACACAGACACACACCAAACTCCCCCAAACATACATACAACACACACACACACACACACACACACACACACAATATTTATATATATATATATAATTTTTATATATATATATATATATAGTGTGTGTGTGTGTGTGTGTGGGGTTGTGTGTGGGTGTGTGTGGTGGTGTGTGTGTGGAGAGGAGAAAAGGGGGTAAAACGAGAAAAAAAGTAAAAAAAAGAAATTATTTTTCCAAATATTTTCCAGGTAATCTACAGCTCTTATGTTTTAAAACATTCCTAATGCATTTACAAGACATGTTCTAAACAAAATGAGGATTATCCAAAAAAGCACAATTTAAAAAAGCACTCGTGACTGTTTTAATGTTAAATGAAACTTTAAGTGGGCATTTTTTAAATCACTATCAAATTTTTTCATTGTATCCTAAAAGAAAATCGAGAAATTTTTTCGCACAAAAGTAAGTCACTTACATACGTATGCCTTACACACATTTTAATAAAATAAAAATGGATTATATTTATTTTTATTTTGGCTATTGTAGGTCTTTTACACAAAATTGGACAGAACTGACTTTTTTCCCTTTGGGGCCCTTAAAGCATTTTTTCCCCCTCAATGTTTTCCCAAAACATAAAAAAAAACCCGGGGTTTTACAATCAATATGAAAACACTTAAAGTGAAAAGAAGGAATGACACCAAATGTAAAAAAAAAACACACACACACCACACACCCCAACCCCAAAAACACACACACACACACACCCCACACACACACACACACAAAACACGCACACACAAACCCCACACCACCCCACACACCATATTTTATATAATTATAAAAATATTTAAATTTTTAAAATTTTTTTTTTATAATAAATAACACAACCACACAACAAAACACACACACACCAACACCCCACAACCAAAACCACACCACCACACAAACACACACAACACACCACACACACCACCACACAAAACACACAAATAAAATATATATATATATTTAAAATATATATATATATATATATATATTTATTTATAATAATATATATATATATATATATATTTTTATATATATTTTATTTTGTGTGTGTGGGGTTTTTTTGTGGGTTTTTTGTGTGTGGAATGTTGTTCTTGTATGTTGTGTGTGGGGGTGGGGGTTGGGTTTTTTGTGGGGGGGGGTTTTGGTTTTTTGTTGTATTTGGTGTGTGTGTTTATATATAAAATATTATATTTATAATTATATTTAAAATTTTATATATAAATAAAATATTAATATTTAACCTACCATTTCTGTCTGTCTGTCTGTTTAAATCATCTATCTATCTTTCTTCCCCCCCCCCTTTAAAATTTTTAAAATTTTAAAAACCCAAAACCCAAAAATTTTATCACAAAAAACCAATTTTCTATTTTTCTTTAAAATTTTAAAATTATTATTATATTTTTTATATTTTTTTATAAAATTTTATAAAAAAATTTAAACAAAAAAAAATAAATAAAAAAACAAAACAAAAACACCACACACCCCACAAACCAAAAAAAACACACCCACACCCCCCCACAAACAACAAAAAAAAAAAAAAAAATAAAAAAAAAAAAAAAATTTTTTTTTTTTTATTTTTTTTTTTTTTTTTTTTTGGGGGGTGTGTTGTGTGGTTTTTGGGGGGTTTTGGTTTTTTTTTTTTTTTTTTTTTTTTTTTTTGTTTTGTTTTTATTTTATATATAAAAAAATTTTTTTTTTTTTTTTTTTTTTGGGTTTTTTTTTGTTTTTTTTTAAAGGGGGGGAAAAAATAAAAATAAAAAAAAAAAGGGAACCCAAAAGAAGAAATTTGTGTGTTGTGTGTGTGTGTGTGGTGGGGGTGTGTTTTTGTGTTTGTTTTTTTGTGTGGGTTTTTTTTGGGGGGGTTATTTTTTTTTAAAAATATTAAAAAATTGGGGTTTTTTTTTTTTTTTTTTTTTATAGATAATAAAAAAATAAAATAATAATAATAAAGATATTTTTTTGTGTGGTGTTTTTTTGGGGGGGGGTTTTTTGAATTTTTGTTTTATTTTTTTTTTTTTTTATTTTTTTTTTTTTATTTTTTAAAAAATTTTTTTTTTATTTATATTATTCATATTTATTCCCTTTAAATTTTTTATTATTTTTTTTAATAATAATAAAAAATTTTTTTTTCCCCTAAAAAAATTTTAATTTTTTTTTTATTTATATTTTATATAATATTTTTAAAAAAAAAAGGGGGGGGGGTTTTTTTTGGGGTTTTTTTTTTTTTTTTTTTTTTTGGTTTTTTTTTTGTTTTTTTTGTTTTTGGGGGGAAAAAAACCCCCCCCCAAAAAAAAAAATTTTTTAAAAAAAAAAAAAAACAAAAAAAAATTTTTTTTTTTGGGGGGGGGGGTTTTTTTTTTTTTTTATAATACTATATTTTTTTTTTTTTTTTTTTTTTTTTTTTTTTTTTTTTTTTGTTAAAATGGGTTTTTGGTTTAAAAAGGGAAAAATAAAAAAAAAAAAAAAAAAGGGGAAAAAAATTTTTTAAATTTTTAAAATTTTTAAAAGAAAAGGGGTGGAAAGAATATTTTTGTTCTTTTGTTTTTTTTTTTTTTTTTGTTTTTTTTTGGTTGGGGGGGGTCCCCCTTTTGGGGGGGGAACCCACTTATATTCTTTTTCCATAAAACTTATACTTTTTTAAAAAGGGGTTTGGGGTTTGGTTTTTTTTGGGGGTGTTTTGGGAGGAAGGGGGGCGGCTGATTTTTGGCGGGTTTTTTTGGGGGGGGGGGTTGACATAGCCTTTATAATTTTTACTAATTTATAAAAGGGGGTTAAAAAAAAAATTTTAAACCCTTTTTTTTAAAAGGGGTTTTTGGAAAGGGGAAAATAATAAAAAATTCAACTTTTTATGGAAAATTTTTACCTTTTAAATCAAAGAATTTTTTAAAACCCTTTATAAAGTTTAAAGGGGGGGGGAAAAAAATTTCCCCCAAAAAATTTTTAAAAATAGGGCCCCAAAAAATTTTTAATTATAAATAAAAATAAATTTTTTTTTTTTTTTTTTCCCCCATTTGGGGGTTGTTTTGGGTTTTTTTTTTTTTTTTGGTTGTTTGGGGGGTGTGCCCCAAAAATGAAATTAAAAAAAAAGGGGGGGGGAATTTATATTATTTTTAAAAAATATTTTTGGGTTTTTTTGTGGGTGGGTTGTTTGGGTTTTGGGGAAATTACAAACAATCATTCCACACCCCCCAAAAATTTTTTAAACCCAAAATTAAAAAAATTAGAAGGAAAAATTTTAATTTTAGAAAAAAGAGGGAAAAAAAAAAAAAGGAATAAGGAAAAGCCGAGAAAAGAAAAAAAAAATTTAAAAAATTTGGGGAAACAGTAAAAAAGGAAAAAAAAAGGGCCCAAAACCCTTCAGGAAAGGGGGTTGGGGAAAAGGGGAAAAAAAAGGAAAAAAAAAAACGTTGCGGGGAAAGGAGGAAAAAGATGGGAAAATTTTAAAAAAAAATTAGGGGCCCAAAACCCAAACAAAAAAAAAAAAAGGGGGGGAAAGAAAGGGTTTTCCCAAATTTGGGGGTTTTTCCCCTTTTTTTTGGCAAAGGGGGGGGGGTTTTGGGGTACTTTTTTTTTAAAAAATTAAAGGGGAATTTTTTAATAGGGACGGAAAGAACCTTGTGGGGGAAAAAAAAGGGGGAAATCCATGGGGGTTGATTCCCGGGGGCGATTTTTTTTGGTGGGGTTTTTTTTATATTTGGGGTTTTTA
>NC_051386.1:22421939-22426939 GCF_015228065.2 Penaeus monodon | reverse complement strand
TCTTTCGTTCTTTCTTTCGTTCTTTCTTTATTGAAGCTATTTCCAGTCCACACGCAAGCTACTTTTTCAAGACTATTCATCCCGATGCAGCTTGGAAGTGCTGGTTGTTTGGCAGGAATATTATGGTCATCTATTCTAAATATGCGTCGTCGTCGTAGTTGTCACCATCGTAAGCATTATCATCCTCATCACATCAACATTCTTTCTTGCAGTTGTTTCATTATTATTAACATTAATACCATCGCTATTACTGTTGTTATCACATCATTACCACTGACATTATCTGTACTGTTATGTTCTTCTTTGACTCTTTCAGAGAAACCTTAGTTATCAAAGCTAAAAAGAAAAGTATTTTGAAATTGAAATTCAATTTCAAAATACCAATTTCTTTACAATGTTTTAACGTAAATAGTGGCTTTACAGTGCACATAACTATAAGGTACACATAAATTCAGTGGTAGTACATCTAAGTCGTGCTAACATTTAGAATCCTGATGCAAATGATGATTTAGAAGATGTTTCTTTAATTTTGTTTGAAAAGTATACGTGGTATTTTATTTCATATCATGGGTCCACGCGCTTGGATCTTTCGTGTGCCTATTTCTGTATACAATTATTTGACACGTAAAGAATGTACCTGTTGGGTTACCTACACTTATGAGAGGTAGGAGCCATTTTGGATAATTACCTTGAATAATTCTATGGGACTTATAATAACTAATTCTCAAAGGTAGTGTTTCTACATCAGAGATCTTCGTTTCAGTAAAGTGAGGGAGCGTGAGAGATAGATAGATAGAGAGAGAGAGAGAGACTAAAGCAAATACCATTAAAAGAGCGACAGAGAGAGAGAGAGAGGAAGAAAGAGAGAGACTAAAGCAAATACCATTAAAACAGCGACAAAGGAAGAGAGAGAGAGAGAGAGAGAGAGAGATCTGGAAGAGAGAGAGAGAGAACTGGAAAAGAGAGAGAGAGCGTAAGAGAACTGGAAGAGAGAGAGAGAGGGGGGGGGGAGAGAGAGTGTGTGTGTGTAAGAGAACTGGAAGAGAGTGAGAGAGAGAGAGAGAGAGTCAAAGTGAGAGTGAGAGAGAGAGAGAGAGTCAAAGTGAGAGAGAGAGAGAGAGAAAGAGAGAGACTAAAGCAAATGCCATTAAAAGAGCGACAAAACTCCATGTCCATCACATTTGGAATCCTTTGTGAAATATTTACGTAAAGAGTACAATCAGTCATTGACACATTGCTGGACCGTGCGAACATAATTACATTTGATTACCAAACCGGATCGTTGCTATTAGCCAATCATTTTATGGCAATGCGGATACCTGCCTGTGCTTTGTACTGGATACAGATACATGATTATGGGTTTATTGGTGTGATGCAAAAACGTGCACACTACGATAATGCTGACAGTATTCTTTCCTTTTTACATGTCATTTTTTCGCACACTGAAAACTGCGCCACCATCGCTTGACATGGAGAGGCCTATATAACATGATATGATTATCATATATATCAAATTATTTACTCCATCACTCTCGTTATTACAGATCACAAAAAGCACACATTTTAACACAGGTACATGGCACAGCCTGATCCTTATTGTCCAAATAAACAGAATGTTATGTGAATCGCAATGATGGAATATCATACAGCTTCCTTAATTCTTTCTGCATTTCCCATACTCTTTTGTTAGTGTCCTGGCGCTTCAGTAGAGTTTCAAATAGCAATTTAGGCCAGTCCTCTTATGAAAGCTCACTGGTATCATTGTCCGCAGTATAAAAGCAGTAGATTACGCATTTCGCTTTGTTACTATATCCTGAAATATCCTTTCCATTTCACATCAGAAATTATGAAGGAAACGATCAGACTTTATTTATGATATTTCCTTAGATTTTAGTGATCTGCCACTGATTCAGTGGAGCCAGCAATATGGGCATCCTGCGGGAAAAGAATGAATAATAGCGTATAATTTGACAAACCAAGATGTCATTGACACGGAACAGTGTTACCTCTCCATCGCACGTTCTTAGTAGTTCTTAACCATTTGCTATTTGTCACGACAAGTTTTGTTTAACATACACATTTCTTGTCCCATAAGAGCATCAGATTTTAAAATGCATATTACTCATCGATTCCCTAATTTTAAGTTGTGGTATCGCTTAACGAGAA
Organism: Penaeus monodon; assembly: GCF_015228065.2. NCBI lineage: Eukaryota > Metazoa > Arthropoda > Malacostraca > Decapoda > Penaeidae > Penaeus > Penaeus monodon. Next base: position 22,424,773 of record NC_051386.1, on the reverse strand, counting down.
ACTGGAGGGAAAGAAAAGTCGCGATAGAGGAAAGTATATCTCAAGAAATGCATTGCGGGCCGTGCAGCTTTCACATTACAATCCGAATGCTTCCTTCTTAGCTTACTTGTCGAGGGAAATATGATGCTCATCTTGTCATGCGATTGTACTTTCAGTTATTTTATCTACTTTATTACATTTCGGTTCGTGTGCAAGTAAAAATACAAAAAGCGCAATGGATAATTTAAATACAAATATGTTCTGCAACATAATAATTGGTCATTTATATTTCCAATAACAGCCATCCCCCTGGAATTTAGCTTTATTTACAATTGCATAAAATTCTGATGGGTCGTAATTATCTTTAGTGACCATTACGTTTGAGATATATTCCAATGTATTACAATCATCAACGGGTGTGCATAGGGTTGAATGGCCGTACGATTTAGGATGTATTTTTATGATGTTCAATATGTCAACTCCAAGAAATTAAAACAAAATATGTGACTACTTTTATCATAAGGTTCAACTCTACTAGATGAAATATGTGTTGAGCAAAATGTAATGTTTCCCGATAATTTTTCCCTCAGTAACTTGAAGTGACTTGAGCCACATTCAACCCAACCCAACAGACGCGTTTGCGCTTTTAAAAGAATTACCTCTATGTCTTGAAAGTAATTTAAATGAAGAATATCTCTTTTCCAATGTTCTTTATTTCTTTCTTCACTGTTTCCATGACATACCAATCATAATTATGGTCTCAAGCACTTCATTTTTACCCTTTCCCGACCTTCCTATAATGGTCATTATTTCCTTCATAACCGGCGCTACACCTAACCCAATCTTTATGGACTCGCACTAACTGTGGTTGATCTCCAATAAAACAGTCACCCACAGCCATCCCCGCAGAAGGGCAATGGCCCACATTGAGAGGCATTAAGTTGGGCTCCCAGAGGTTCCTTTCACCCTCACCCTCGTCCTCTGGGTACATCGTCAAGCAATTCCTCGTTCTGGCAAGACGGGAAGGACAGAATAAGGTGATTGATAGTTTTGTTTGATGATGATAATAATTTAGCAATCACGAGGAAAATAAAAGGCATATAAATAATGACAAAAAATATAAGTTTTGATAATTATAATGATAAACATGTTAGCACAAATAGTATTTAACATCAGCATTTGCTACGCACACACACCATTTGCCAGTTTATAAGAGTTTAATAAACTAATTACCTCCTTGATTTTCCACTTAGTCTCAAAAGTAATCAGTCATCAAAGGCCATGCTAGCACATTTTCAAAACTCAGATTAATCGATCTTACATACAATCCACATACGTCGCATGAAAAGTAATTTTATATAGTAGCAATATGGATCAAAAATATTAATTAAAGCACTAATATCCATCAACACCAGATGAGAAAGGCGAGGCGAGGACCTCTGTTTCAGCACTCTTGATCAGTGATTCTAAACCTGGCCATTGCCCTTCAAGCATGTCGCATAGTATATTGCAGATATGCGTAGGGAAAATGTAGAAATCAGTTACTTACCACTGACCTACTTTTCCCATTAGGGGATATGACATTTTACAGAGTAATTTACGCAAGTTCTGGATATTTTCAACAGAATAGATTGGCTATTTGTATTCACATATATATGGAAGAGAGAATAAGTATATCTCAAACGTATAGGATAGACCTTTAGTGTGTCGCCAGACTGCAACGGTTGTGAACCACTGCTCTATGTCATTTTTATAAGAATTTCGTATAAAAACAAGGTAGGTTAAATCTAATACCAAATGGAAAATTCTAGAAACATCAAAATCTAGTATATTATTTTTATGGCTTGTACTTACGTACATGACTACATCTATACATAGGTAGACAGATAAAATAGAACAAATATGTGTACACACACATATAAAAATACACACACACATATATATATTACACAGACACACACACATATATATATGTGTAGGTGAGAAGCGCGGTAGTAGGTGGATTAGCATTGGCATTGTGAGGTTCTTGATCCCACCGCTGCCACCAGATATCAGTGTAAGAGTCTGGGAGCACTACTGTCACCAGATATCAAGGAGCTTAGTGCCTGCTTACCACCAGATGTCAACAAGAGAGGTTGGCCTTAGTGCAGGTGAATAAAAGGGGTCTTAGCTTGCAGGTTTATTGCTGAAGGTATATGTGAGACCCCTAAGAGATCCCCGTGTCCTCAGGGTCGAAGACGATGTGATGGAGCTAGATCCTGTGTCGCTTGGTCTGTCTGCCGTGACTTTCTCTCTCCGCCTGACCAAACGTGTCCTTTTATGCGGCAGCTTCCCTCGAGGGCAGATGCTTACTTACGTCGTAGAAATGCGAAAACAGAAAGCCGGGCGGCACCTGCGTCCGCGCAAGGAGGAAAGGCAGCTGCTGGCGACAGAGGTGTGAAACGTACCATCCGGACTTGCTATGTATTGTTTACACACACACATACACACACACACACACACACACACACACACACACACACACACAGACATATATATATATATATATATATATATATATATATATATATAGATGTATGTATACATACACACGCACACACACCACACACACACACACACACACACACACACACACACACACACACACACACACACACACACACACACACACACACACACCACATATACATACACACATGAATATATATATATATATATATATATATATATATATATATGCATATATATATACATATATATATATAAATGTATACACATATATATACATACATAAATGAATATATTCAGACATGAATACAAACATACATGAAAACATACATATGTACACACACACA
>NC_051386.1:22394439-22406939 GCF_015228065.2 Penaeus monodon | reverse complement strand
CTACTGTTACGTTTATTGTCGTCATTGCTATTGTAATTATTATTATTATTATTATTATTATTATTATTATTATTATTATTATTATTATTATTATTATTATTATTTTGTTGTTGTTATTGTTGCTGTTGTTGTTATTATTATCATCATCATCATCATCACTATATTGCTGCTATTTTTTATTATTATTATTACTATTACTATTATTATTACTATTATATTATTATTATTATTATTATTATTATTATTATTATTATTATTATTATCATCATCATTATTATGATCATCATTATTATTATAAGTATTATTGATGTTATCATTATTATTGTTGTTGTTCTTATTTTTTATTATTAATGTTATTTTTATTGTTGCTGTTTCTGTTCTTATTATTATTATTATTATTATTATTATTATTATTATTATTATTATTATTATTATTATTATTATCATTATTTTTTTATTATTATTATATTATTATTATTATTATATCATTTTTAATTATCTTATTAATTATTATCATAAATTATTATTAAAATTTTTATTATATATTATTATATAATCATTATATATAAAATTTCTAAAGTAATAGTATAAAAAATTATTATTATCATTAATAATCATTATAACCTCATTATAATAATATTTTATATTAATTAATTATTATTTATTTTTATTATTATCTCATAATATATTATCACATCATATTATTATCACTCATTCATTCAATCCATCATAATCACCAAAACATATTATTCATCATAATTCTTCAATACAATTCGCATTATCATTATTACCTCACCGTCACAGATAAACGTGAAGCAAAGTTCATTGATTCATGCAGACCATTCTTCTTCAATATTAACCTTATTATAAGTATTATTAATGCCAGATTAACAGCGGTTGACAGAGTTCAAGGTTTTGGATTTTAGTGCAAAACGCTATAAAGAAGGTTTATTTTTTAATGGATTTAGTTATCGTGAAAAACAAGTTGTTTTGCTACAAATGTTTTAAGATATTTTTAACTCAGTCGCTAGGTTTGTTGAATGCATATTAAGTCTTTTCTTTGGATACATTCATACAGTGTTCGTGACACATGGTGTTTACTAAACACAATGTATATGCAAATATTTCTGACTTTACTTTCTATCTCATGCATATTCAGACTTGCACTCTTTCAACAAAAATATGGTCTTGTTTAAAAACACCGCACCCTGTTAGCGATCCTTTTTTGGATTATTTCATGATCTTTACCTTACACAGCATTGAGTCAGTTCCCCCAGAAAAAATGTTCAGTAAATCATCTTACTTGGCGTTTGTTTTAAAATTTTTTTTTTTTTTTTGATATAATTTCTTAACTAATTCTTTTGGAGTAGAAAGTATGCCCACTCGAACCTTTTTAAATAGTTTTTGGGTATGATCCGAGTTATTGTAGAAATCTGATTTCAAATTGTTGCTTTGGGTGGTAATAATATATATATTTATATATATATTATTTTATATATTTTTTTTTTTTTTTGTATATAAATTTTAACTATAATTTACACATAGTATGCGATGATACCCGTTGTGTGGGGTTTTGTTGGTTTTATGGATCTGTTGTGGTGTTGTGAGTTAATATATATATATATTTATATATATTATATATATATATATATATATAATATTAATAGTTGTAATATGAAAACTGCAATTCACAAGTAATGAAAGTAATAGGTGTGAGGTGGGGTAAGGCGTTTTTGGGAAAAAAAAGAAACCCATATGAAACAAAAAAATAATCAATACCCCCGCAAAAAAATCATTAACCTAAAAAAAAAATTTTTTTCTTTTTTTTTGGGGGTGATAAACCCCCCCCTTTTTTTTTTTTTTTGCTCATACAGTGTTTTCGTGCATGCTGAGTAGGTTTTATTAAAACAAAGTAATCAATTTATTTTTGGGATCATCCGTGCCTATCGTCATTGCCTACACACCGACACTACAAAAAATAAAAATCAAAAAAAATTTTATTTCAAGTGCAAAATGTTCAAAGCCCCCATGAATATGCCCATTATTCACGACATTCCCCCCATGCGGGAAAACCAGTTCCAAGAAAAAAATGCATAAACACACCTTCGGAGTGAAACAAAAATTTTTTAAAAAAATTTTCGGACCCCCCAAAAGTACCCTGAATTTTTAAAGTGGCTTGACTAAAGTAATTAGTAAAAATTGACAAAAAGGCAGAAAATTAAAAAATAAATAAAATTTAATATTTAATTATTTTTTTAATATTTTAAAAAAAAAAACAATAATTATACAAAGATCTTAAATCGGTGGGGTGGTTGTTTTGTTGGTAAACTTTTTTTTTGGGAGTGAAAATTTTTAAATTTTAAAAAAAATAAAAAAAATTTAGGTTTTTTGGTTAAACAGCGCCCCCTTTCCCCCTTTAAAATGTGAAATAGGAGTGACCATGAAAGTGATTAAAACCCAAACCGAAAACCGAACATTCCCAAAACTTAATTCCCCAAAACTTAACCTTTTTCCAGGGAAAGGTTGACATAGTCATAAAAAAAAAACTAATCACACAACCCCCTCCGGGGGTAAAGGGAAAAGTTAATGTCAAGTAACCACAAACCATAGTTAAGAGGAAAATTATTACAGTCCAAAATACACATACAGAAGTGAAATATCGTCCCGGGAAATCATTACCTTGGAACCCCCAAACCCAAACCGTCCCCCAAAAAACAACCAAAATAAAAAACCTTTTTGGGTTTTTTCTGTACGGATCGAGAATTAAAAATTTTTTACAGACGGACCCTCCATCTAATGACTGAAATGTCAATCCAAAATTTAAAAAAGGTGCACAGGCCCCTAACCAACAATCTGCCCCCCTACGGTTTAAAAGGGATAAAAAAAAATAATGAAAGGTTTAAAATAAAAATCCGTCCAAAATATTACCTTTTCCAAAATTTAAACATTTGGCAAGATGGCCAAAAATTATCGAAGGGAAAAAGGGGTTTTTTCATTCCCCAAAACCAAGACGATGACCCCCTCTCCCTTCATAAAATTAAACAAAAAAAAACCCCAATTCCAAACCGCCCAAACCTGAAAAGATGCCCCCCCCCCCTCCAAGAATAAAAGTTAAATGAGGAAAAGAGAAAAAAAACCTTTCCCATGACGCTGTAAAACAAAATAAAAGGCCCGCCTCAGCCGACTTTCGCCCTTCCTGTCCCGAAAAAGAACAATAAGGAAAGAAAAAAACGAAAAAAAACCAAAAAAATTGGGCAAAAACCTGGAGAAAACAAGTTTTTCACCATTCCCCTCCCCCCTTTCCCCTTTTTCCCCCTCACCAAATTCCCTTTGAAGTAATAAAAAAAATCTGTAAAAAGGAACCCCAACAAACAAAATGCCCCCTCAATAGCAAAGCCCGAAAAGGGGTTGTTCTACTCCCCCCCCTTTCCCCAAACCCATAAAGAATTTGGTAAGGAAGAAACCCAAAAAAACAAACAAAAAGCATCCCTCTGAAAAAAAAAAAAAAAACAAGAATTTTTCCGAAAAGGGAACCCCTTTTTTCCAAACCAAAATTCCCCAATATTCGTTTTTTATTTCCCAAAAAAAAAAAAAAAAAAAAAAAAAAAAAAAAAAATGTACAGCTTGACACCGGTCGGGGGCCCCCCCCGGTTTACCTTTAAAATTTGGGGGGGGGGCCAAAAAATCCCAATATTAAAAATTCATTCATCAAAAGTTTAAAAAATACTTTTGCTGTAATAAAATATGTCTTTTTTAAGGTCTATATATCCTTTAGTACAACAAACGACACAATACAAATCAATCGCCCAAAATTTCATATACGAGGATGATAATATGATCATTTTTTTTTTCGAGGTAATGACGGTGGCGGTGCACTCTCGTTTTGAGGTGTAACCAAAACCAAAAAAAGGAAATCCTTTTTAAACCCCTTAAAGTTGACAATTTTTTCGCTTTAGTAAATAAAACAAAATATTGCATATATCTACCCATTTCTCACTCCATATGCAATAAAAAAAAAAATACTTGCAAAGACCATAATCAATATTTTACAAATTTTACAAATGCATAATATAAAAAGATGCAACTCTAATAAGATATCTCAAAAAAAATTTTCTTAACTTCGGGGGAAGTTTTAAAAAACTTCAAAACCCCTCTTTCTTTTAACATTTTACATCGTTCTTACATCCAAAGGTATTATAAAAAAAATAAAATTTCAGTGAAAAGGTCATGAAACTCTTTTGTCCCCAACAGCCTTTAATAAAACTTTAAAGAACAAACTCGCGCCCTAACACGAAAACCAAAAGATAAAAAAACGGGCTTAATTTTTTGTGAAAATTAAATGCGATCTACCCAACCCCGTTTAAAATTGCGGGCTTTAAAACAGGTTAATCATAATAAAAGGTGAAAACCTAATAAGAAAACACAGAAATTTTTTAAATTTCGCGGGGGATTGAAAACTATCTTACCCCCCAAAAGGCATCTTTCTAAAAAAAATACAATTCATCAAAAGGGATAAAATCTTTGTACTCAATGTCTTTATTATACTTTCACAAAACACATCCTAACGCGTAATACAAAAAAATGAAATAACAAGCAAAAATTTCTTGAAAATGTAATGCGATAACCCCACTATTCAAACTTTAAAAATTTCGGTTTATACAACATTTTAAATTTCTAACGGGTTAAAAAGTCCCCGGTTTTTTCTATTTAAGAGCTTTAAATGGGTTTTTTAACGCATTTTGCGGAGCCCAAAAGAGGGGTTTCCCCCCCCTTTTTCCTCTGAACATTTTAATTATCACCAACTAGACCACCACCGCCCCCACGTGTCAAACCCTTATGTTTTGCTAATTAAACCTCAGGGGGCATGGGGTATATTTCCAAAAATTTTTCCCGCCTCAGCTCTAAAATTTTGTACAATTAAATGCAAACTGGGAAAATATGTTCATTTTTCCTATTAAAACTTTGCCCCAAATACATGCATTCTCTTCTATATAAAAGACCGGGGTAAACATCGATTAGGGATCCTCTGTTTATAATGTATAAGAAAAGATGAATTAAACAGAAGCGGACAGCTTTTCGTAATTTTACTCCCCCCCACAAAATTGTCTATAGTACCTCCTACAATATATAAAAGAAAGGAACTATGCACGGAAACCCACTAATGTTGGTTACTATAGTTTATTCATCTAGAAATATGCTTTTTTTTCCCCCTACATAAACGGGAAAAATACTGAAAAAAGAACAACAAAACCCTCCCCGACGGAAAAATCCAACTAAACTTTACTTTCGTTTTCCCTGCCATGGTCTTTTCCCAGTCTACAAACATGCTATAAAAAGGGGGGCTAGAAAATTGCTATTTTTAAGTCGCCACGGCGATTGTTGATGATTGTAGTTTCATTTTTAGCAAATATGTTTTTTGTTCCTAAAAGAAGGGGAAAAAATTAAAAAAGGGAACAAAAAACCTTCCCAACGGGTAAAATTTTCAACCAAACTTTATTTCTCGTTTTCCCCGTCATTGCCTTTCTAAAATGCACAAGAGAAGAGATAGATAAGTTGTTATTTTAAGAGCGATACCTCCCCGCCGGACTATGGTGATTTATTTTTATGGGGAAAAACGTACATTCACCCCCCGCTTTTTAAGAAACCCCTGCATTTTTTTCTCAAATCTCCATTAAAAGAGGAAATTTTTTTTACTTTGGACTGAATAAACTTGACACCGACCCTTTTTAAAGATTTTCTGAAATCTTAATAAAAAGTCATCCCAAATAAAAAATTATATAAAATTCTTAACTCCTTTCCCTATGTTTTTTCAAATGTCCCTTGTTGTAGAAAAACAAAAAATTTAAAGGCCCCCTATAAACTATTTTTATTTTAAAAAAATCAAAACACCGTATAACAAGAAGTTTTCACTTGATTTTTTTTTCCCTTTTAAAAACTATGTTTTTATAAAAAAACAAAAAATTTTTATAATAAAAAAAAAAGGGGTAAAAAAATAACCCCCCATTTTTTAAAGTTTTTATAATTGTCGGTATTGGAAAATGCAAAGTCAAATTCGCCTAAAGCAGAGATTTTTGACCAAGGTATTTTACCCCGTGAGTAAAAAAAAAAAAATTATTAGGGGGACACCCTCGATCCGAGGGTTTTAGCAGACAGCAGTGTTTTTCCAACGATGCGTTTTTTTTTTTTTTTTCTTTTTTTAAACCGAGTTATCTATAAAGGTGTTTCTTGTTGTGTGTCTACATTAGATATTCTTGTTTACATGGCAGTAAAGGGTATTGACAGCAACATACGTCGGGGGGGAAGTTTTTTAAAAAAGGGTTTGAAAATCACGCCCAAAAGGGGAAAACCCGCAACCAACAAATTTCTAAATGAAAATAAAAAAGTTTGTTTAGGAGAAAAAAATATTCGCATTCCTCATAAAAAGGGAGGGAAAGCTCTTTTCATAATTTAGAGAAAGCAAATCCCCTTTTTTTTAAAATAAAAGGGTTTATGAAGTAAATGTATATGAACTGAGCATTTTTTTTCAGATTTGGGAAAATATATGGAAAGTTTAAAAATGTTTAGATTGTATCATTTTTTAAAAAAAAAAGTCTTTTTTTATCTAAAATCCTTCCAAAACTCTGACAATGCCCAGGCAATATCCAATAAGGGACGACCAAGACAGGTACGGGGAAATACCTCTGCTTGTCACGAGTAATGACTTCCCGTCATAGTAAAACCTTTAAATGGACGGCGAAGTGGGAAAAGGGGCAACAATAAGCGAACCAGGAAAGTACTTTTCTCGCCTCCTTTCGTGAAAAACTGCATATTAATGAATATCTACAAGGAAACGCCCCCTTAAATCTTTGACCAAGGAAACCCCCATGTTCAGTAGCTAGAAAGTTTTAGAAATCTCCCCTCGGTTTTTTTGATCTTCGTAGATTCGTTCTTCACACCCCTCGTTCCGCTAGCTCCGCTTGTTCTCCCTATCAAATGCCATATCTGTTGGCGAGGCCTCACCCTTCCCCTAATCTGCTCCCCCCCCCCGACTAAGGCGATCTGTTTTCCCCGCGGGGATTTAAAAATGGTGATTATAACTAATTGGGCTATAACATAACTTCAAAACACTAAATATGTATTGACATTGTTGATTTAAATTGGGTGATGCTTATCCCCCTATAAAGTTGGAGGTTCCTTGCGAAAAAAATAAAATTTGATAAAACAGAAATTTCTTTCATTGTAGTTAAAATAGAAAATTACTCGTATAAATTCAACATCATAGTACAAAACTTTGCCCGATAATTTGTCAAAATTTTTAAAATTTCCCATATTCATTCAAGTTTTACTTCTCCCTTTCCCTGAAAATTATTTATTTTTTCCCTTTCGCAGACGAAATACGCGGTAAGGGGGACCGATTTGCTGTTTTCCCCGGGCATGTACCTCTGTCGAAGAGTTTTCAGATTTTCTGGATGAGCCTTTAAAACCGCTGTATTTTACCAATTTCTTATGAAAGTGTATTTTTATTCAAAATGACAAATAATGTTTACCAATGGGTATCAAAATGTTTTTTTGAAAAAAACCATCTAACCTTGTTTTAAAGAAAAAATATACCCAACCCTCCGATACTTTTTCCAGCGAGAAAAGTACATACGTCTGAGAATGCTAAAAAACATTTTCCCCTAAATGTGCGCCCCCCAAATGGCACTCCTCCAATGTGGTCACTTTTAGCTGTCATCATAACCGATTCTCAGCTTTTTAACAAAATTTTTCTTGGGGGTTACATTATAATCTTTCAGATGTAAATGCCTAGTTATCACGTCTTTTTCTCGTCAGGAATTTTCCCCTCAAATGTTGCCCGCAGCTTAGACGAGGGGGTCTATATTTCCCCACGCGCCGCACTCATCCCGACGCGGACGCGCGCGGGAATAAAACCGCACCGGGCGGCGGCGGGGGGGGGGGGGGGGGCGGGGGCGGCGGCGGCGGCGGGGGGGGCGGCGGGGGGCGGGGGGGGCGCGGGGGGGGGGGGGGGGCGCCTTTTACGAAACACTAATAGAGAGGGGAAGGGGCATTTATATTTTTCCAATTTTTCCCCGCGTGTCGTTTGATATTTAAAAAATGACCTCATAAACCGTACGTCAAAAATTTCAATATTTTTAATTATAAAGGTTCTCTCTCTCTCTCTTTCTCCTCTCTTCTCATATATATATAATATATATATTATATTATATATAATAATATATATATATATTAAATCCGCTTGATAAAAAAGGGGTAAAAAAATTTTTTAATTAATAAAAGGGCCTTGAAAAAACTGCTCAGAGGCAAAATATGAAAATTTAAGGAATCGGTTTATCTACTGAAATAAAACTGAAAATTAGCAAAAAAAATCTTTCTTTATTCAAAGAACTTTTTAAAGAGCCCCTCCCCCGTCGCCTCCACCGCCCTCTGCCGCCCTCGCCCCCCCCGCCTCGCCGCCGCCCCCGCGTGCGGGTTTTTTTTCCCCGCCGCGCATCCGGGCGGGGATAGTGCGGCGCGTGCGGGGAAAATTTGAGCCCCCGCTGTCGGTCAACATTTGAGGGGGGAAATATTCTCTGACGACGAAGAAGACCTATAAGTGGCAGTTTTCAGTGAATGATTTAAAAGTAAACCCCCCAAGTAAAAATTTTTTTAACAAGGCTGAGAATCGGTTCGATGCAGCTAAAAAATGAAACCCCATTGTGAGGGGTGCCATTTGGGGTCGCACATTTTGTGGGAAAATTTTAGCATTCCAGACGTATGTCTTGTCTCGTGGAAAAATTTTCGGAGGATTGGTATATTTCTTCTTAATAACAGGTTTTGATGGGCTTTTTGCAAAAAATACAAAATTGATACCCTTGGAACATTTTTTTTTCTTAGAATAAAAAAAACACTTTTAATAAGGAAATTTTTTAAAAAAACTGCGTGAAAGGGTCGGATGCGGTTGTTTGATTTATAAGCTCTACAGAATCTAAGCTCCTTCCCACAGAGGTGACATGCCCGGAAGAAAAATCCCTGTCCCCTTACCGCGATTTCAGTCTGCAATAAAAATAAATAATTTTCGAGGAAGGGAAGTAAAACTTAAGAAAGATGGAAATTTTAAATTCTGACAAATTACGGGGCAATGTTTGTACTATGATGATTGTTTTGTCATACGAGTAATTACTATTTTTTTATACTAAGAAAGAATTTACTGTTTTACAAATTTTTTTTTTTCTTCGCAAGGACCCCCAAAATTTATTGGGTAAAGCTCACCAATTTAAGCAACAATGTCAATACATATTTTAGTGTTGTGTGAAGTTTTGTATAGCTCCAAATTTTGATTTTTAATCACCATTTTTTTCATCCTCGCGGGAAAAACAGCATCGCGCTTATCGGGGGGGAGGACAGATTTTTGGAGAAGGGTGAGGCCTCGCCCCAAAAAGATTGGGTGTTTTTAGGGAGAACGGCGTGACTAGCGGAAAGGTGGGGGGTAAGAACGTATGCTACAAGACAAAAACCCGGGGGACATTTCTAAAAATTTTAGCATCTAGAACATGGGGTTTTTCCTTTGGGCAAAAGATTTAAAGGGGGGCGATTTCCCTTGTAGATATTCTTAAATATGCAGTTCTTCAGAAAGGGGGCGGAAAAATACTTCCATGGTTTTCGCTCTATTTTTCGCTCTTCCTCACTTTGCACGTCCATAATGGTTTAAGCGGTGAATCTTATCTCTGACAAACAAGGTATTCCATACCTGTCTGTGGTGTCCCCTTATCTGGATATTGCCTGGAGATTGTCAGAGTTTAGGGGGATCTTTAGATAAATAAGACTTTTTGTTTAAAGATGATAGCAATGCTTAACATTTTTAAAATTACCATATATTTCCCAAATCTGAAAAAACTGCTCATTCATATACATTTCTTCAATAATCACCCCTTTTATTTGAAAAAAAAAGGGGATTTTTCTTTTTCTAATTAAAAGAAACTTTTCCCTCCCCTTTTTAGAGGTAATGCGAATATTTTTTTCTCCTAAAAGAATGCTTTTTTACTTTTCATTTAAAAAAAATTTCTTCGGTTGCGGCTTTTCCCTTTAGGCTGTGATTTTCAACCCTTTTTCTATAAAATTTCCTCCCGACTGTATGTTGCTCGTCATATCCTTTACTGCATGTAAAAAAGAATATCTAATTAGACACACAACAAGAAAGCACCTTTATAGATAAATCGGTTTTAAAAAAGAAAAGAAAAAAAAAAAAAAACGCATCAGTTGGAAAATCACATGCGTCCCGCTAAGATCCTGGATCGGGGTCACTAATATAATATTTTTTTTTACTCACAGGGTAAACATATCCTTGGGCAAAAAATTTTGCTTTAGGCGAATTTTACTTTTTCTTTTCCAATACACGTACAATTTTAAAAGCTTTATAACATGGGGGGTTATATTTTTTACCCCTTTTTTTTTATCTTATAAAAATTTTTGTTTTTTTATAAGACTAGTTGTTAAAAGGGAAAAATAATCAAGTAAGCCTTCTTTTATACAGGTTGTTTTGATTTTTGAAAATAAAAATAGTTTTAGGGGCCTTTAAAAGTTTTCGCTATACAACAACTAGGGACATTGGAAAAAACATAGGGAAGGAGTAAGATTATATATTTTTTTTATTTTGGGATGACTTTTTATTAAAATATTCAGAAAAAACTAAAAAAGATCGAGTTCAAATTTTATTCTGCCAACGTAAAAAATATTTCTCTCTTGAAAGGGAGTTTTAAAAAAATAAGCTTGTTACTAAAAGCGGTGGCTGAATGTACTTTTTCCCCCATAAAGTAAAACACCAATCCGGGGGTGAGGGGATGTCTCTTAATATAACACTTATCATCTCTATCTTTGCTGCCTATTTGTAGAAAGGCAATGAGGGGAAATCGAGAAGTAAAATTTGGTTGAATTATACCCTTTTGGGAGGGTTATTTTTGTCCTTTTATAATATTTTTTCCCCTTCTTGTAGGGGAAAAAAAAACATATTTGCTAGATAAATGAAAATACAATCATAACTCGCCGTAGGCCGACTTAAATAGCAACTTTTCTAGCCCCGTCCTTTAGCTGTTTTTTAACTGGTGAGAAAAACCATGGCAGGGAAACGGAAGTAAAATTAGTTGGATTATTTCCCCTCGGCAGGGTTGTTGGTCCTTTTACAGTATTTTTTTCCCCTTCATGAGGAAAAAAAAGCATATTTGCTAGATGAAGAAAATATAGTAAACCAAAATTGGGTTACCGTTGCATGTTCCTTTTTCTTCGTATATACTTTAGGGAGTACTATAAAAATTTTTTGGGGGGGAGTAAAATTTCTGAAAAGCTAGTCCCCCCTTCTGTTTTTAATTCTCTTTTTTTTTAATCATTATAAAAAGAGGATCCCTAATCGATGTTTAACTGGGCTTTTATATTAGAAGAGAAGCATGTATTGGCGTGCACGAGTTTAAAATATGGGAAAGCTGAACATATTTCCCATTTTGCATTGTAGATTGTACAAAATTTAGAGCTGAGGCGGAATTTTTTGGAAATATCCGCTTGCCCCCTTGATTAATTTGCAAACATAACTGGTTTTGACCGTGGGGACAGGTGGTGGGCCCAGTTGTAGAAATTTAAATGTTCGTGGGAAAAAGGGGGGGGAAACCCCCTCTTTGGCCGCGCAGACGTTTAAAACCCCCATTAATCTCTCTAAAAAAATAAAACCGGGGATTTTTAAACCCGTTAGGTAATTAAACTGTTGTATAAGCCCGAAATTTTTTAAAATTATGAGATGTGGATCGCCTTTACATTTTCACAGAAAATTTAAGCTTGTTATTTTCATTTTATTTTTATTACCCCCTGGGATGGTGTTTTTGAAAAACAAATAAAGACATTGAGTAAAAGAGTTTCATGACCTTTTTAGTGAATTTTTTTTTATTTGAAAAATGCCTTGGGGTGTAAATAGCTTTTCATCGCCCCCCGAAATTAAGAAATTTTTGTGTTATTCTTATTGGGTTGCACCTTTATTTATGATTACCCCCTTTTTATAAACCCGCAATTTCAAAAAGGGCTAGTGGTAGTTATCGCTTTACATTTTAAAAAAAAATATAACCTGTTATTTTTTTCTTATTTGTTTATCGCCTTTAAAGCGAGTTTTTTTTTCTTGAAAAATTATATTAAAGGCATGTTGGGTACAACAAAGTTTCATGTCCTTTTCACTGAAATTTTATTTTTTTTTATGAAAATACCTTTGGGGGTAAAAAACGATAGTATAAATGTTAAAAAAGAAGGATTCGCAAGTTTTTCAATCGTTCCCCCGAAGTTAAAAAATTTTTGTTGAGATATTCTTTTAGAGTGCATCTTGTTATATTATGCATTTGTAAACTTTGAAAGATATTTATTATGGGCTTTTCAAGTATTTTTTTTTTAAAATTGCTATGGTGAGAAAAGGATAGTATCATATGATAATTTTGGCTTATATTTTCGTAAAGGAACTTTCAATCTTTGTAAGGTTAAAATGGATTTCCTTT
>NC_051386.1:22381939-22389439 GCF_015228065.2 Penaeus monodon | reverse complement strand
TTATTAAAATAGTAGAAAATCGAAAATCATTATGCTTTATTCGTGACTATCAGGATATGCTGGTTCATACATTAGGGAGGGACAGTTAGAGAGAGATTTTCGATAAAGTGTAGAAGTAACAAATAATAGATGAAGAATTGTCCGAAAACTAGGGGTTTGATGACATCATGCAGAAGCAACGAAAATATATACCGTGCGTTCACTTGGGCAGTGCGCACCGTGCGTCTCGTGGCGAAATCAACCGTGCGTTCACTTGAACCTTTCCGCACGTTTTTAAGGCCTTGCGCAGGCCCAAAACGGTCAGAGTGAACGGTTTCGCCCACTGATCTAAAAAAAAAAAAAAGACTGGATCGAGCAACCAGTGCTTTGTTGTGAGGCACTATTGAAAACTCCGGCGCCATGACAGTGAGACCCAAACAATCAGTGGATGGTTTGGGGCGCAGTGGAAAATTGCTGTAGATTTCCCAATGAAGTTTCTGCTTTGCATGAATTAAGGTGAGTTTCTATCCAGAAAGCAGTTTTCAGTTATTTTCTAACAAAAATGATAAACTAGAGATATTTCTAGACTAGTCCGTCAGCAATCCGTTTGCAGCTACAATCAGCGGAACAGAGAAATTTGACTTTGTTCGTTTAACTTGAAAATAATTTATCAAGGTGAGGGCGGCCTAAGGTGATTTTGAACTTCATTTGGTGCCAAAAAGCAGAACAATCTTATTCAACGTTTGATACTCTGGGGATTTAAATTTTCAAATAACTTTTGGTACGAGTACATCTTCGCACAAAGTTCATAAGAAAATCGTGTGCCAAACATTATTGGTATTTGAATCATTACCAACATATAGTGTTAATGAGTTTGGTATGTTTACCTTTAACTTTCCCGCGCATTGGGTGTCATGGCGCCCACTAAGAGCTAATTGGCTTCATAAACCTTACCGCGAAAACAATAGGAAGCTCGATCGAGTCTTTTTTTTAGATCAGTGGTTTCCCAAGCGAAACGCCTCTCAGCTGATTACTGTAAGCAAACATACCAATATGGCCGACGCTGCTAGGCATGTTGCGGGATTTGCTGTCCTTTTAGATGAATTAGATGATCCCATTTTAGACGCAGCTTTAATAATACTTTAGAAAATGATCTATGGGGAGCAGAGGAAGCTGCACAGAGACGACATAGGGTCCGGAATCCAGTCAGAGTTGGTGCTTATGCAGAGAACATTGTGCCCCTATACAGCGAGGAGGAATTCAAGTCTCACTTCAGAATGCGTCGACCAACTTTCATGGTAAGAGGCGATACATCCTGTACTTTAGTATTAATACTTTATTATAACATTGCCATAAATGAAGTGAAGCAACAGGAACTGTACGTTTGTGAAGCATGGTGTTATTTTTTCCCGTGGTAATGTCCAGTGCATATGACTACAGATATTACAAAATAAATTTCACTCTAAGTATGTATGGGCAGATATGAAAGATTAATTCTAATCAGGTTATTTTACAAAATTTATATTGTGGAGGATGTCATTATACTCATGGAGTCATGACATATTTGTGATTTTAGTCTGTTTTTATACATAGATGGCTCAACAAACGCTTGATTACCAAAGAGTTGCAAGCTCAGCCTATTACACTTGTTTATTTTCTTTAATTTGCAGAAAGAATTTTGTTTAATTTCCATTAGTATTACTATTTTGAAACTGATTATGTCAACAATATAATAAAACAATTCATTTTAATAGTATCAGAAAAAAATGCTGGTATTTATTTTGAATACCTTTGCTCTTTGTTGGAGTAATTCTGTGCATAACAATAATGTTGGAAAATAATTCTTAATACATAAGAAAATGGAAGTTGCATCTTATCGTATCCACCGAGAGTGAGTTCCATGTCCAACTCAGACAAGGTAATTCCAGTGATCATATTTACTTGACATAGTGACTGAATGATATCAACAAATCGAGATACAAAGCCTTTTCATTGATATTTTTCGGCCTATATCACAGTTTTATCTCAGAGGTGCAGAATGATTTTGAAGACATTCTTCCCAATAACACGTCATGTTCCAGGACCGTGATGATCGACTTCAAATATTACCCATATAGAGTGAACACACATTTCATGTACTACTAAAAAGGCACAGCATCATTTTATGGACCTTTACAATGAAAAGTTTTATCAAGAAACTTACGATGTCATTTGTAATTAAAAAATATATCCTTATCTGAGACTACGTGAAAGATATCTGAAAAATATAGCACTCTGATTGGCTGACTGTAGTATATGAAACAGTATCAGTTTGGAGGCATACACTTTGATGTATATGGAAAAGAAGTTTCAACAGGTTTCAATAATGTATGCCTAAAGGGCAAACATGTATCAAAGTGTTAGGGGTTTTGGAAATGTTAGAAAAAAGGCCTTATTTCTTAGAAAGAAATAATGGTTATTGGTTGCTTTAGTACCAAATCTCTCCATCTCCACATATATATGTATATATATGTATGTATATATATATATATATATATATATATATATATATATATATATATGTATATAGAGGCCGTGGTAGCCGAATGGTTAGAGCATCAGACTCAAAGACTGTCACGACGGTAATCTGAGTTCGAAGGTTCCAGTCACCGGCCGGCGCGTTGTTCCTCTAAACAAGGAACTTCACCTCGATTGTCTACCGTCATGGGAATCCACAGTCCAGTGGCATGTTCCGTGCCGGTCCCAATTCAACCCCGGTGAATGGGGAGGGTTGACGGCAGGAAGGGCATCCGGTCGTAAAAACATGCCAAACCATAGTGAAGATGCAGATACAAGAAGATCCGCACCGGTGACCCATGATGACCATGGAAAAGCCAGTTGAAGAATTTTTTTGTAGGACGCGGTAGCCGAGTGGTTAGAGCATCGGACTCAAGACTGGCACGACGGCAATCTGAGTTTCCAGGGTTCGAGTCACCGTTGTTCCCTTGAGCAAGGAACTTCACCTCGATTGCCTACCTAGCCACTAGGTGGACAAGACAGCCCAAGTCGGTGCCGCTCCCGGGCCCGGGTGAGTGGAGAAGGGTTGGCGTCAGGAAGGGCATCCGGCCATAAAAGATATCTGCCAGAACCAAATCATCATGGCAACCACATATAAGAATGGGATAAAGCTAAGAAAAGGAAGAAGTGTATATATATGTATATGTATATATGTGTGTATATATATATACATATAAATATATACATATATATATTTATATATATATACTATACATATATATATATATATATATATATTAATATATATATATATATATATATATATATGCATCTCTCTGGCGGCCACCGAGGTGCAGTGGAGTGTGCTCGTGTTCGAATCTGGTGCCGATGTTCTGAGATGAACAGGAAGGACATCCACTCAGGGTAATGGCCAACCTGACAAAACTAAAGTTCTTTGAAAGAAGGCACCGTCGTAGCCTAATATATATATATATATATATAAAATATATATATATATATATATATATATATATATATATATATATATATATATATATATATATATATTATATATATATATATATATATATGATAGACTGATTAATTGATCCAGACGGATGTAGTGACTCAGAATATAATAAGACATGAATCTTCCTTTTATTTTGTACACTCTGATGAAAAAATGTATTATAGATATATTTTGTAAAATTCAGCATCCAGCATACTCTCCTGAAGACTCAAAGAGCATGAGGCTAGTTTTTTTATTGACATTTCTCATAATTTTATTTCTGTGCTGTTACAAAACGATTCAATGCATATGAAAATCCGTATGTCCAATGTAGCAGCCATACTACATTTAATTTAGTATACCATTTATTATACCTCTGCTTCCCATCAATAAGCTGAAAAAGTGAAAATGCACCACAGAAATTACAGTATATTCCCCTATGATAATAATCTAATGATGGTCAGTTACAAAACAAGCAAGTACAGGTCAAGTTGTGGCTAGGCCATCAACTTTCCGGACATTTATACCAAGCTCTAAAAACTGAGAGATGAATGCACACTCACACACCCATATAAACATGGACGATCACACACACACACACTCATAGTAGTAGATAATTGCAAATATTGCCAGAAATTTTCAAATGATGACACAAGCATAAAAATTGGCACAACGACGACGACAACAAGAACAACAACAACAGCAATAATAATAATAATAATAATAATAAAAAATAATAATAATAATAATAATAATAATAATAACAATTATAATAATAATAATAATCCAAGATAACCACCCAAATATTCTATAAAAACATACTTTTGCGTGTAAATTGGATTAACTTTTTACCAATTGTGACATTTGTACATCCTTTATCCTTTTTTAACCTGAGCCTTTGAGAATTAATAAATGTGGAAATAGCTCATTAAATCATCAGTTGTAGCCTAAATAACAAGGTATCGCTATTAAGTTGCAAAAACTTGGGCTCGTAAAGTATTACATTTGTATTATAACTAAGTACTATGAAAATAATGCGTGTCGAAAAAGTAAAAAGAAAGAAAGAAAAAACAATATAATGCTAATAAATATAATTCTGCAATGTTTGATGACTATGCTAGAGAAGAGTCTTACTATACCATCTAAAGGAGGATTGATGTTTGTTTGCCTTCTACCAGGACAATTCTGAGACATGCTCCAAGCAAAGGGAAGGCGTCAGGAGATAGGGTGAAGGAACAGGTAGAACTCAAAATAACTGTCTTGAAAGGAGATATGAACAAGACAAGGTTGTTCCTGTTCTCTGCATGATGATATTAACAGTATCAATGTAATAAAGGGTGAAAATGCTGTCAGTCACAAAACAAGGGACCTTTCAGTACTCTCCCCATGTCGACATGAAGAGGCAGATACAACACGTTTCGTATATACCAAAGAGGTCATTCTGGAAAAGTATAAATCGGTGATCCAGGCCAATGACGCAAATGTGGTTGTCATAGCTATATCTGCCTTTTCATTACTGGAGAAAGTTGGTGTTTGGGGTTGCTTATATGGAGCTAGTGCCAGATGGATTCCAATCCAGGACATGTCTGCCATGGGGCCGTCGAAATCAATAGCATTGGTGTTCTTTCGTGCCTTCACTGGGTGTGATGTCATCTCAGACTTTCATGGAAAAGGCAAAATACGGAAATGACAGACATGGTCAGTGTTTGGTGAAGTTGGCGGGACCTTTGTGAGCTGAATTAGTACCAGTAATAGTTGATGAGGATATCCAAATTCTTGAAAGTTTTGTTGACCTAATGTACGACAGCTCTAGTGCCGCTATCAACGTTGACGAAGCCAGGCTTGATCTATTCGCACACAAGCAAAGGTCGTGTGAGTCAATTCCACCGACACAGGCAGCTCTTCAAGAGCATGTCAAATGTGCATCCTATCGGGCAGGAGTTGTCAGGGCTCAAGTAAGTGAATCTCAGCCAGACATCAAGTCTCCTGCTCACTAGGAATGCTTAAAAGATGGAAACATAGGCATTGTGAGGAAGTTTGATCAAAATCGGGCCAGTACTCCAGGATTTTATAGGTAGAGGTCTAAATTTTCTGGAATATTGTGGTAGCCATCTTGAAATATAGCTGCCATCTTGAATTTTCAAATGCCCAATTGGACAGATCTGATGAGTTACCTTTAGATAATATTCCTGACAACATTCATGTTTGTATCACAAATATTTTTCGATTCATCTGCTCTACTAAAGAAGGGAGAGAAAGAGAAAAATATTGATTGAAAAGATAGACAGACAAATACAGAAACACAAACACGCGCGCGCGCACACACACACACACACACACACACAAACACACAAATGTCGAGAACCTATTCCTCTATTAGAATCTTTGAAAGTTTGTGAACGATTTTTTTCATCATCTGATCTGTGTAGAGTATATTGTGATAGAATATCATTCGGAATAAAACGCCTTTTTCTGCCTCTTTGACAAAGTATCCATGCTGTGAAGCTGGGGATTGATCCCTTAAGGATCTATAGGAACAACGTAAATACTAAAGATTTATTTTCTGGACTGTGGGATAAAACTTCCCGACTGGCGCGGTTACTTTGCCAGACTCTGTTGCCATATCTCTACTCTTTCGCTCAGCAGTTACTGCCACTTACCTTTTTATAGGCAATGGGCAGTAGAGCAATCAATAATTAGTTACTTCTGCCTCCCCTTCAATAGTAATAATGGTATATTAATACAAATGGTCTTTATTAATGAAATCACTTTAGCATTTGCCATCAAATTATCTCCCTTTACCCTGCCGTGTTGCCTTCCTTCCTCTCACCATCCCCTTCGCCTTCCGTCCTCGTCTCTGTTTCACTTTGGATAAACGAATACTGTGCCATTTGTGGTCGACGCATTCGGCTATAAGTGTAGTTGGATTCCTATTCCCGATAGTATATTTAAATACACAAACACATCCGCGCGCGCGCGCGCGCGCGCGTGTGTGTGTGTGTGTGTGTGTGTGTGTGTGTGTGTGTGTGTGTGTGCGTGCGTCCGGGCGTGCATGCGTGCGTCCGGGCGTGCGTGCGTGCGTCCGGGCGTGCGTGCGTGCGTCCGGGCGTGCGTGCGTGCGTGCGTGCAAGCGAGCTCACACACACAAAAATGAGAATAAGACAATATGACAGTGTATGAGAGAATATCTACATTTTAGAATTTCTTAGACCCACCATAAGTTGGCTTTTGCCATCAAACTTTTAGTCACAGGCTCCAGCTCACACTTTTCCATTAGTAGCGACAAGTTTTCATACGATCTCGAGATTTCGGTCAGGAAAAGTTGTACATGAAAGGAACCGCTGATGCAGGACCAACTTTCTCGAGTGTTGATGCGAGAGGAGACGCGTGTCGCCTCCCCCACCCCCACCCACCCCCTTCCGCCCCGCCTCGCCAGCCCTCGCGCCTCCCCGCACGGCCTACGCCTTGGCTGTGCACATTTTTACATACATTGCATATAACATAATGGGAATGAATACACACACACATACACATATATATTTTGATATATTTGTATATATGTGTACGTATATATATATATGTGTGTGTGTGTGTGTGTGTGTGTGTGTGTGTGTGTGTGTGTGTGTGTGTGTGTGTGTGTGTGTGTAGATATTAGTGATTGCCGCGATGGCGCACTGGATTATATATATGAGTGTACATACATACATACATACATCATATATATATACATACATATATACATATATATATACATATGTATGTATGTATGTATGTATGTACACTCATATATATAATCCAGTGCGCCATCGCGGCAATCACTAATATCTACACACACATACACTCACACACACACACACACACACACACACACACACACACACACACACACATATACAGACATATATATATATAGATAGATAGATAGATAGATAGATAGATAGATAGATATGTACTATAAACAGTAGCCAACAGAAGCTGCCTTTCCTCCTCGGGCCTCCAGGTGCCCTGTTCTGCTT
>NC_051386.1:22369439-22374439 GCF_015228065.2 Penaeus monodon | reverse complement strand
CCACTTGTCCTTCCGTGATATTTGATCGTAGAAGATCCGTACCTTATGAGGAATTGGTTGTGGAACCCGGTGCCCTTTATTCCAGCCGAAACTCTGGCTTCTACTGTTCCTTTTTTCTCATGTATGTATACACAAGTGTCTTGGATTCAGCTCTCTCTGAATCCTTTTTTTCTAATCTGATCCTTTACCTCTGCTGCGAGTTATTACTTTGCTTCAGAGAACTCTTTCACGACACTCAGTCGTGACGCCGATTTCAGTTTTTGTTAATGTGTTTATACTTGGTGTTAGTTAACTCACATACGCCCTTTCTAGATCAAACAGTCCGTGCGTCTTTGTTTTTCTTTTCATGTTCGAATTCTGCGAATACCTTGTAACAACTATAATGCGAACTTGCCCCAAAAAATATTATATCCGTTGATAGAGCTTTTACTCAAAACAGATAATCCCCTCATAAATTTATAAACTTATATATTCCCAAATATCCAACGAGTAAAGTCTGGTACTGACCGTGGGGTTGAACGTACAAACCTTTTAATCCGGTAGTGGTAACGAGAGGTAGGCCAAGAATCCATTCTTTAGCATTGCAGATGATCGTCCGGATTCATAATAAACTATTTTAGCGGCTGAGCCCGAGGCAAAATATAAATCCACATTATCTTTCGTTGGTTTCAACCGCTACAAGTCTTCCATACAGAAAACTTCGCACCGACTCAGGTCACACGACCTGGAAGTTCGGGAAGAAATAATGCTTCGTGTACATTCTGCGCAGCGTGAGCCTGCCATACTCAGTGACTTGTATAATTATCTGTATGTTGCAAATAAATATTAACAGGAGTGTGGACCATACTGAATACTTTGCTGCTAACACTAGCATAAATGTTTTATGAACCGATGGATTTAGCCAGAGGCAGGAAGAGGGTGGAGCCGGAGAGACATGAAAGGGATGGTGCAATGGTGTTGTGTTTGGCTCTCGCTCCCTTTGCCTCTCACCTCTCACCTCTCTCTCTCTCTCTCTCTCTCTCTCTCTCTCTCTCTCTCTCTCTCTCTCTCTCCATATCTCCCTCTGTGTGCATGTGTGTGTATGTATAGGTGTATGCGTATGTGTATGTGTGCGTGTGTGCGCGTGCGTGCGTGTGTTCACATGACATGTTCATGTAAACAGAATTAAATAGCTGTTAACGTAATAGTTTTTACACAATATGTGTGTCTCTTCCTTCAAGTGAGGAAGAGAGAACACACACTCAAAAAAATGCACACGCGAAAGCACGTACACATGCACGCAAGTGTGCATGTATGTGTGTGCCACTTAACCATTTTAAAGCAAAAAGTTTTCATTATTCATATTTCTAAGAAAAAATATGTTTTATTTGTTTTGCATTTATCGACAGAATACAAGAATGTCAATTATAAGCAAAAATTAGATAAATAAAAATAGATAATAATAATGATAATAATAAATAGATTAAAAAATAATTATTAAAAAATAAAGAATGGTGATCCATTTACGTTCACGAATAGTATTACTAAATGATGATGATAATGATGATGTGTGTGATGGTAATCATCTATTGATAATGCAACAAAATACTAAAACACAGCAACAACAGTAAAAATAGTGATGTTGATAAATAATAATAATAATCGCGGGCGGTGCGTGTGTACATGAATGCACCCACGCACTCGCATGCGGCGATTTGTGTGTGCACTCGCACTGATTTACATAATTTTAGGTAAATCAAACCTAGATACGGTAGTGGGTGATTCTATCGTAGATGCGATGGTGGGTTGGGAACCACCAACAATGATTGCCTAAACAACTACTCCCCTGGGGAGGGATCACTGCTCAACTGCCTCAGTATAAAGACTTAGTCGGCTACATGATGTCCACAGGGAGTTAAGTGGTTCGTCAAACACCATGCCCGAAATGCATCCTGCCTCTTAAGTAAGAGTCGGAGGTGGGTGATAAAGCGTCGCCCGTCACACGGATCAACAAGGGGCGCATCCCCCAGGGCAGAACTGAGTCTACCTCTTCCATTAGTCAAAATCCGCCAGGTCACCAGGACGGGATAGCTCCCACCCCTGGCACTGCGGTTCAACCATTTTTGTACCAACAATCAAAAGAAAACAAGACTTAAATGGACAAGGGAAGAGTATAATGAGGTAATGTACTGCTTTGCTATGCACTCGGGAAACCTGCTGCAAAAGATATGTGCATGTTTTTGTTGGAGTTCCATTGCCTCAAACTTTAATCGCCCTAGGTCGCTGGTAATGACTCGGTGTTTGATTTTAATTAGCAGATCTAGGGAAACTTTTTAAATAATAATAATAATAGTAATAATAATGATTATGATAACTAAAAGAACTAGAGTGATAAAACTAATAACTATAAAAATAATGATTTTATGCACCTTTAAAAAGCCCACACTACACCAAGGAGTTCCAGTTCTATGGTGGCATATTGCGTCTCAACGTCTGCAAAGAATTGCAAGCTACACTGAACTAGGCAAAGTTGTCCTCCACCATGGTCCAGTAAGAGGGTATATCCAAAACCATGAAGATGTGAGGCATCTGTCTGCAGAATAGTGGGGATGGTGGGGCCAAATGAAGCGAGAACAGGTGGACTGGAACAGTCATGGTCAGTGGTCCAAGTGAGCGTTGTCTTTGGGCTCATCAATGCCTGGAGAGGAGTGGCAGCAGCTGCAGTGTCAGTGGAGACGTCTGCAGGCTGGTTTACCAAACCCATGAAAGATTTCAGATCTGTCAGGTTGGCTGGTATGGGGAATTCTGTAAGAGCACGAACCTTCTCAGGTGCTGCTGTAACACCGTCCATTGGAAGCTTGTAACCCAACAGACAGCCAAGACAAACTCCACACTGAGTGATGCCATGTGTCTTGCACTACTTTCACACAATGCATCACTCACTGCAGGGCCCTGTCGCCGCGAAGGCAGAAGGCATCGCCTTGGCTGCAAAACCCATGGGCCACAGAGGCAGCGTAATCTTCCTTGTGGAGTAATGGAAGTGGTCATATGTTGGTCTTCCTCTGCTAAGGAGATTTGCCAGTACCCGCACAGGGCGTCTATCTTTGAAAAATGTTTGGCTTTAGGGTCCACACTTCGGATTGCAGTAAAGAAGGTAGGTGATAATGTGTAGGGCAGGACACGTATCTATTGAGCTTTGAGAGATCATTTGTGATCCGCTACCATGAGGTGGCACCGAGATGACAAGTCATCATCAATTGGAACAATACCTCCTTGAGCCACAATAGATGCATGCTCTGTTTTCACAGCCTCCTTAAAGGCTAAAGGAATCAACCTGGCATACCTGTGTGCATATTGATGATGAAGGGCTGCGCACTGTCCTCCAGGTAGATCCTCATGAGGGGCCCCAACATCATTTTCAGTGGTGCTGTTTGTATATCCACCTACCTCACTAGTACATCAGAATGCTTCTTCAGGAAGTACTCCCTCGCAGCTGTAGGGGACATCGTGCTTGTAAATGGCAGTGCTGATGGTCCCGAGCATCTGTGATTCGCCCAGGAAAGTCCTTAAGCACCATGCCAAGCTCTTTGCAATGTTCCCACGACAATAGTGGCGAAGTCAGGGAACCTTGGATGTCAATCCAGCCAGTGGGTGATCAGCTCAGCATCTCAGAATCATCAGCATTATTATAAGTCAGATTGGTGAGTGGGTCGAGGTCACGTTTAGTAAAGCCCAGGTCCTTCAGGTGCTGCAGGCCTATAACAGAAGTGTCCGCCCATGTGTCAGGTATAACATGGATGGAGCCTGACACATCACCACTGGCAATTTTGACTTGAATAGTTGGTGAAGGGTTTGGTAAAGGTCAAGAACCATTTTCCGGTCTTCGGATGTAGCTTGCTCTCTGTTGTCCTGATCTGCATGGGCGATCAAGGGACTGTGAACAAATCACGTTAAGGGTAGGCTTCAGCTTTCCATGTCCTTTTGGGCCTTTTGGTTTTGTTTCAGTGCTGCAGAACTTTGCGAAGTGGCCGTATCTGTCGCAGGATCCACATATAGCAGTGCTAGCAGGACACTTGGCCATGTGTGACCAATGATGTTTGTGGTCACAACCATGGCACACAACTTTAGTTGCAGGGCAGGCCTGTAGGGCATGTTCCTTGCCACAGTTACTGCAGGGTGCCTTGTGCAAGGGTGTAGCAGTATGTGAGCTTGCTTTCGCCATACTGACCCCTTTCCTGTCCTTTCTATTCTGGGACACAGCACAGACAGTAGTTGGATCTCTCAAAGGTGGATGTGGTAGATTTAGCAGTCTCATACACATGGCACTCCATCACAGCGTCGTGAAGTGTGGAAGAAGCATCCATGGAGGTGAGCTTCTGCATCAATTTCTCATTCTCTGACACCCATGGGTATCCCATATTTGATTCATGCCTCTTTACATGTACTGTTGTTGGCCTTACACAAACCACCTCTTCAAAGGTCTTCAGGTGGATGTAGAAGTCTGAGAATGTGTCTCCTTCCAGTTGTTTGAGGTTGGAGAATGCCCATTTGCGGAGTGCTTCATTGATCTAGTCTTAGATGTGATGCTGTAGTTTGTCAAGCACATCTGAAACCAAGAATGTGGAGTCTGGGGACACCTGGAAGGTGTGCTCCAGTATTCTCCTGAGACAAACAAGTCTACCATTGTGACATAGTCTTCCCACGATCGTCTCTACTCGCGGAAGTCCTGAAATGTAACATCAGGTGCAAGTTAAGGTGGAGATTGGACAGGTGTGGATATCACAGGTGTGCGACTTGGCAGCATCACTGGGTCACCTGTGGGGGGTCTCTCATCGTGTCGTCCGTTGATGCTGGGCAGTGAAGCTTGCCATGAAGTACTCAAAACACTTCTCACATCTCCACTCTGCTTCTTCTCTTCTCCGTTCTGCATTCTCCCTACTACGTTCCTCTTCTGGAATCACTTCTGTTCTCATTTGCTCCTCATCTATGGTTACCATCCATCACAGTAGAGTGGCAATGTC
>NC_051386.1:22351939-22364439 GCF_015228065.2 Penaeus monodon | reverse complement strand
TCATGGTAATTTCCGACAAATCTGTTAAATAAGATCTTGTTACTGAACGAAATATTATATACATAAATTATTAAATGAGTGGAAACCTCGGACAAGTGGCGCAGTGAGTAGGATCCTCTGATAGATTGCACAAAGGCTTACCTCTTTTTTTTCTTTATATGGCTGACCATATAAAGGTGAGTCGGCAATCCAAAAGGAGGAATGTGGTGTGAATGGTCCAAGTTGTGGTGAAGGAGTGTGACGACTTGCTTAGTAAGTTGTATATTTAATATACGTAACATTACGTCATGCGCGTGAGGATTAAGAGTAAATTTTAATTCAACCGTGCCTCCTTTTCGTCGTTGTGGTGTATTTCGCCACATATTACGTATTCAGTGGTAAGTATTGTGCTACTCATTGGTTATACGTTTAGGGGTACAGTCTTGGTGTGGGGAGACTTTTCCACTGGCGTTGTGAATAACAGAACTGCCATTTTTAACTGGGTGGTTGAAACCTTTTTTCCCCATAATTCACTGTTCCTCTTTAAGGGATGGTGCCGGTGTCGTGATTACAAAACCCTGCCTGAACTGTGCTTGTGATTCAAACTAAAACCTCGCGTTAATTTCCCGGTGTGTAAATCGGATACGTAAAAACGACCGTTTTGTTCTAACCAGTTTGCTAAGCTCTCAAATATTATTGTAAATTCAAAATAAAGTATTTCTTTCAAAATATCAGACTAAATTAAAGTAAAGATTAAAGAAATTAAAGGTTCGTAAATGTCCGTGAGGCTTAATTGTAAATGTGCGTTAAAAGCGGGTCTATGCCGCAAAATAGTTTAATACTTTAGTATCGAAAGTGAGGTGATTTTACAACCGATCTGACCCTGAGCATTTATTTTACAGAGAAAAGAGATAAGTTTCAAAAAGTGGAGAGCGGAAAAACAGAGTCAGAGTTAAAAAGGTACAGGAGAGGAGAAACACGAGAGCACGAGGCGCGCGAGGCAGACAATGAAAAAATGCCACAAGTTTGATGACGGAAGGATGACTAGAAAATTTATTTACGAAAGATTCGAGAAAACTGGCTTGTTAGCGGGATGGAATTCGCAAAAATTTTCATGTATATTTGGGGTTCTCTGTTGGGGGGCAAAGTCTTGAAGATAACGTAAGTCTGCCTGATGACGTACAATAAATTACGAGCATTAAAAGACGCATTTTTGAAAGGATATAATTTTTGATGTTGATTCCACCGTAAGAATTTTTAATGAGAGCAAGGTGGGTGAAACGAGACGTAGACAATTAATGTGTCGGGGGATTAGGTATTTGGAAACTGGCAACTAGGGTGACGTCACAAAGAAGTACAAAGGGAGCTGTTTGATTTTAAATTTCGCGACCAGAGTTAAACAATTGTCCTTCTAAACTTCGTTTTTCTTAAGGAGCAAACCCTTTTGGGAATATCTTGACATGGCAAAAGCGCCATAGATTTGTTTTGCCCCAAAAATTTTTCAAAACCCCAAAAGTCCCTATCGGGGAAGATCCGGATACAAGGACGGCAAAAACTGGCGTTAGGGATAAGGTCGGGTCACCACTTTTAAAAAAAAAGCCAGGTATATACCCCCTTGTTGCCTCGATTAATGTTTGGTAAAACAAGCCTTCAGGGGATCAACTTTTGTTCGCTCTGACCTCTCTCCAAAAACCCGTATCAGTGTAAAGGAATGTTATTAATAAACCATACAAGTGCTCTTTGATTCTGGCTGTTCGTCCATCATCGTTAAGAACCGTTCATCCCCGCCACGGCGAGGCGAGGGAAAATGGTCACTCTGTACGACTACCTTGGAGTGGGCCGGACTTTTCCAACTGTGCGTTGGCTAATAAAGAGCTAATTTTTGAGTGGGTGGTTAAACGTTGTTGTTGCTCCTATTAAGTTCACCGATGTCCTCGTAGGCATGGTGCCGGGTCTCAGTGCCATCATGTTTCGGTAAATTCATCTAATCATACAGACATCGTGAATGCAGTTGCCACGAGATGTAGAAATGAAAACGACGTTCTGAAAAAATACGAAATCGTGAAAGGCTTAATTAACAGAGTGTGCGTTAAAAGCAAGCATGAGCATGAAGTAGGTGTTAAACAGTTGGTAGTACCTCGGAAGTTTGTAAGTGTGATCCTTTCAACCGCTCACGATTCTCCTGTAGCAGTTCATTTTTCTCACAGGAAAACCGCAGATAAGATTTTCCATAATTTTTTTTTGACCAGGTGCGGGAGCGGAAATAAAACGCTACTGTCGTTCATGTCACGTGTCAGAAGACGGGTCCTAAAGGTAAAATAGGGAAAGCACCCTTGGTTCAGATGCCGATAATAGGCGAGCCATTTGCCAGGGTAGCAATCGATCTTGTGGGGCCGATAACACCTGCATCTAGCAGAGGCCATAAATATATACTGACGCTCATTGACATGGCCACTAGATTCCCTGAAGCGGTGCCCTTACGGAATATAGATACCGTCACTGTAGCAGAAGCTTTGCTAAGTATTTTTACGCGTGTTGAGATACCGAAAGAAATACTTTCCGATCGCGGAACTCGGTTCAAATCCGATTTAATGCTCTCGATACAAGCATTATTTACGAGCCCTTATCATGCATGCTGCAACGGAACTGTAAAGCGATTTCACGCAGTGTTAAAGTCCATGCTTTCGAAACTCTGCGGAGAACGCCCCCAAGATTGGGATCGATACATTCCGTCTGCCCTGTTCGCGTACCGCGAGGTTCCTAATGATACTCTAAAATTCAGCCCATTCGAGTTGCTATACGGTCGCAAAGTGCGTGGTCCACTGTCCATTCATGATCTATGGACCAGAGATGACATCAATGATGAGACTAAAAGCACTTATCAGTACGTTCTTGATCTGTGTTCCCGATTAGAGGAATCCGCCCAAATGGCTTCATCCCATGCAGACGTTTCTGGCAAGATCTATAAAGCCTATTTTGACAGAAGTGCTAAAGTACGCAAATTAAACGAGGGCGACGAAGTACTTTTGTTGCCGACATCTCACAAGTTACCCATGCAGTGGAAAGGACCTTATTCGGTAGTGAAGAAACACGATAACGGCGTAGATTACGTAAGGGTTAATTCGAAGAAACTGTATCAAATAAATATGCTAAAGAAATATGTGAGGCGTGACGAAGTTTCTTCGCAACTATCCCAGGTATGTGTTGTAGACGACTATCCGACATCCGAGGAAAAAGCGAATTTTGCATGTAATATCCCTGAGTTGTATGAAGCTAGTGAGTGCAAAATAAATCTTAATCCCGAATTGTCAAGTGAGCAGACTGCAGAGTTAAAACAGCCAATAGCTGAATTCTCTGACGTGTTTTCGGATAAACCAGGTGTAACCAGCATGGTCATACATGACATTGATTTGACAACAGTTGTCCCGGTTCATACTAAGCCGTACCCTATTCCCCATCATCTCCGAAAAGCTTTTGATGAGGAAGTGGATAGAATGCTAACTTTAGGCGTTATCGAACCATCGATATCTCCCTATTGCTCACCCGTTGTGCTTGTCCGAACAGACGCCAGCGACACGAGTCTTGGGGTGGCGTTGTTGCAGATGCCAATCGCTCACGCGAGTAGAAAGCTCTCCAACTCGGAATGTCGTTATGCCACAATAGAGCGAGAAGCCTTGGCTATCGTCTGGGCTATTAAAAGGTGTTATCTGTATGGCCGCGAGTTTCTTAGACTGATCAACAACCATTAACGTACATCAGGAACCTGAAAAACAGAATGGTCGTCTTATGTGTTGGTCACTGGCTCTCCAGTCATATGCATTTACGATAGAGTACATCAAAGGTCAAGACAGTATTGGTGCAGACATACTTAGTCGAAGTTTAGTGCAATTTGATTGTATAGATCACACTGCAATGTAAGAAACCCACTTTCACTTAAAGTCGTATGATTTTTAAGTCAAAATGGGGGACTTTGTACAGAGTTTGGTGATGGTTCTCTTATTGTTTTATTTCTTGTGTGCGAAGTGAGAGTGCCAGAAGACTGGGTAAAATCAGTCTTTACTCCCATACCTAAAAAAGGTGACGCACTCCAATGCAACAATAATAGGACAATTGCATTAATAAGTCACAGCAGCAAAATTTTGTTGAAAATTATTGCTGAAAGAATGAAGTTGAAGTTAAGAGAGGAAATTGCAGACGAACAAGCAGGTTTTCGCCCTGGAAAGGGTACCAGAAACCAGATTCTAAATTTAAAATTGATCATAGAGAAAAACAGAGAACATCAAAAAGACCAATACCTGCGTTTCATCGATTATGTGAAAGCTTTTGATACTGTTGATCACGATATCCTCTGGAATAACATGTACGATATGAAGTTTTCAAAACACATCATCCAACTAATAAAAGCCTTGTATGACCAACAACAAGCAGCTGTAAGAACCACTTATGGGTTAACAGAATGGTTCGAAGTCAAACAAGGAGTACGACAGGGTTGCATTCTGTCTCAGCACCTCTTTAATATATATTCTGAAACAATTATGAGAGGTGCTCTAGAGAATTTTGAAGGAACTGTGGATGTTGGAGGATACAAAATATCAAATCTGAGGTACGCCGATGATATAGTTTTGATTGTCAGCAGTATCACTGAACTACAACAACTACTAGATAAAGTTAGAGAAGCAAGCGAAAAGGCTGCCTTGTTTCTTAATGCCAAGAAAACTAAGATCATGAAGATTCAAAGATAACCGGCAATGAACAATGATGAACATGTTATAATCAATGGAATGATTGTGGAAAATGTGAAAGAGTTCACTTATCTTGGAGCTGTTTTAACTAATACATATGATGATTCACCGGAGATAAAAAGAAGAATTACCATTGCCAAAAACGCCACAATTGCTCTCAATAACATCTGGAAAGACCGAAGCATTACCTTACGGACAAAGCTGAGGTTATTGAACTCATTAGTTTTCCCAATTGCATCATATGGTTCTGAGTGTTGGGTGTTGAAGTAGATAGACAAGAAAAAGATCAATAGTTTTGAAATGTGGTGTTACAGACGAGTACTGCATATTAGCTGGACAGAGAAGAAGACGAATGATGAAGTGCTGAGAAAAATAAATTGTAAAGACCGACTGTTGGACATCTTGAACAAGAGGAAATTAAAGTTTATTGGTCATGTAATGAGAAGTAAAAGTATTGAGAAAAACTTGCTGACAGGGATGGTGATAGGAAAGAGGAAGAGACAAACCGAAGACAAGACTGAGCGACAATATCAAAGATATTTGCGGGCTGTCGATGGTACAAGTGGAAAGAAAAGCGTAAGATACATATACATATACATATATATCAATCATCAATAACGGTATGCTCATGTTTGAGCAGCTGTGGACCTCTCCACCATCCTTCGCCACTAAACTCGATCTTACGCTTTTCTTTCCACTTGTACCATCGACAGCCCGCAAATATCTTTGATATTGTCGCTCAGTCTTGTCTTCGGTTTGCCTCTTCCTCTGTTTCCTATCACCATCCCTGTCAGCAAGTTTTTCTCAATACTTTTACTTGGTACGTGGTAGGGTCCCCAGTTCCTTTCCACGGAGAGTGCCGGAGAGGTAATCATTCTCTCTATTTTATCCGGGCTTGGGACCAGCACTGACTTGGGCTGGCTTGGCCACCCAGTGACTAGGTAGGCATTCGAGGTGAAGTATGTATATATATACATATGTATGTATATATATATGTATATGTATGCATATGTATATATATATATTTATACATATAAATATATATATATGTATATGTATATATATACATATACATATATATGTATATGTATGTATATGTATAAATATATATATACATATACATATATATATGTTTATGTATGTGTATGTATATGTATAAATATATATATATAATATACATACATATACATATATATACATACATATGCATATGTATACATATTTAGAGCCTGGCAGGGGTCAATATAATGATCATGATCACGACCTGAAAGTTTGCTTTACATGCAAGATATCGATATTGAAGAAATAAATAGCTTATCACACTTTTGTAAATGTTAATGCATAGGCCTATATCAGAGGAAAAGGTCTCCAAACCGTTTACTATGTAATGGAAGTCAGATGCTTGCATAAACATGCTATTTGCTACTAGTCAAAAAAATCAGATTAATTTTGTCTGTATGTATGTATACATACATACATATATGCATACACGCACGCACACACACACACACACACACACACACACACACACACACACACACACACACACACACACACACACACACACACACACACACACACACACACACACACACAAAGAAAAATGTCTTTTAGAACTAGCCTCCAGCTGAATAGTCATCTTTCTCTAGACTAAGAGAGCATTTACTACAACACACATCTTTATCGTACCACAGATTTTAGTGTATTGTCCTCTCACTTCCCCGCCAAGACTATAAAAGATAATTTCTCCTTATACAAAACCAGAATTGAACGATGCAACTACCGCAACTATCCCATTCACCCATTAGCCTTTACGTTACCAATAACACCTATTTTTCATTAGTCTACTATATACATACATTTTTCTTTGTATTACACAATCCATGGGTTTTTGTATATATGGTTTAATTATAGTTATGTATTTTGTTCGCATCTTGAATGTATTGTTTGGTATTACGTTTATGTATAGCGTTTGCATTATTATGTCTTACGGATCAATATATCAATATGTAAAATCAGAACCTCAATATCTTTCATACTTTAATTGTCTAACAGATATATCGTTGTGTCAGCCTTGAAAGAGGTTTAGACACCTTCGAAACGGTTGGCTAAAGATGCTTTGCTCGGTGCGATTGTCCACCATTACCTGTCTACGATGCGATTGTTGAAGGATTGTCGTTGCGTGATAACAGAGGGTGTACTAATTTGCATCGAGCGTCTGCATCTAAGCGATTTTCGAAGAAACTTTTTTTTTTTTTTTTTTTTTACCAGTCTTTTGGTAGAAGAAATGGAAGACGAAGTTCTCTTCAAAAAGTATAGGGGAACGGCACTGAAAGGTATTATATAACATATTTACTATGATGTATGAATTAAGTTGTATACTGTTGATATTGGGTAATGAAAATCTTATTAACCCGATTTTAAGTACTACTAAAATATTGCGAAATATTTATACATATTAAGGATGTATATTGACATGATTATTTTTCCTCGTACCCCCTTATTGTAATGCGCATGCGCGTAGGTGTGCCTCACCAGGTCTTACTCTGCCAGATAATCGGTCACTTTGCCATACCACTTGTTCGAGTGAACACTTGCCTCGTGAGTAGGAAAGGATTTAATTAATACGATAATTCGCATAGCTTGGTACATTATAAGAACACTGAATTCGTAATGTTTATATCCATCTTTTTACGTATATACATGGCTTTGCTGACGCCGGGCGCCATGAAACTTTACTTCACGAGCCCCCGAGGTTAATCGGAGCGGCGCCAAACTTAAACAAGCCCCGTGACACCTGGGCCGTTTGACACGCTCGCTGGGACGTGGATATTTACATCGATTTTTGTTTTGTTTAATATTTGTAAATATATATGGTAATGGTTGATATTTTTTTTTATATCCCAATTTAATGAAAGTGAGAACATAATTAGATAATGTGGTTAATTCAAAGACGAAGTACACCATTTTAAACAAAAGGTCCTTTACAGTGTTTGAGATGAGAAATGAGCAGGGACTATTCCCGAAACTGACTGCAGAAATTGGTCCTTCACAAGGATCTCAAGTGCATCAGAAAACTTGGGAGCCATGATGACGCCTACACTCCTCGATGATCGTAGGCGAAGTAAAACAACCCCTTTCAAACACGAAGAATTAGTGCTCTAGACAACCGTTTGAAGATCGCCGGTGAGCAATAATCGCTCCGCGCAGAGCGTGCCTATGAATATGAGATTCTTGACGGCCAGGCTAATCCACCTTTTCGTCCTACAAATATGTGTTTGTGATATATATATATATATATATATATATATATATATATATATATATATATATAAGGCCGCGATGGCCGAATGGTTAGAGTATCAGACTCAAGACTGTCACGACGGCAATCTGAGTTCGAGGGTTCGAGTCACCGGCCGGCGCGTTGTTCCCTTGGGCAAGGAACTTCACCTTGATTGCCTACCTAGCCACTGGGTGGCCAAGCCAGCCAATCAAGTGCTGGTCCAAGCCGATAAATAAGAGAATAATTACTAGAAGTAACACCGGCACTCTCCGTGGAAAGAACTGGGACCCTACCAGTATCACTCAGAGCATACAACGAAATAAGTATCATGCTGTGACACGGGGCTAGACATGACTACCGTTAAAAGAGATATATATATATATTATATATATATATATATATATAATATATATATATATATATATATATATACTACATAATATATATACATTAAATATATATAAATATATAATATATAATATATATATATATATATATTATTATGAATATATTATAATATATCATTATTTATAATATATTATAATATTTAAAATATACATATATATTAAATATATTTTTCATATATAACACTATATTCTACTGAATTACTGCTGCTAATTTGTCAAGATCAAGTCTAATACTCCTGGTTTTGTGGTTGAGGGAAACCCCAAGAAAACCCAACTCCGACTCCTATGTTTAATTTGAGGAACATGACTTATACAATGCTTAAAAAACAGCCAGTCACCCCCCCCCCCCACACACACACACACACTCCCCGGTATTCTCCGTAATTTACATAAACAAAACAGTCATCAGTCCTCTTCTAACTTTCATAATTTTCCTCCTCTACATTTTACTCTGGCCAGTGTAATTTCACAGTTCATTACATGGCACAATCGGGACTGTCACCTTCGACAAATTCCATTGCTGTGTCCACAGGCCAAACTAATAATAATAATAATAATAATAATAATAATAATAATAATAATAATAGATATTTCCTAACAGCAACAGCTAGTGTAAGCAAAGTGAGTTGGCTCGTCTCCTTTTTCCAAACTTTTCTGACTGTCTTTGCGTGCGAGGTGAAAGCAACGACTTGGTTATCAAATTTTTCTTACAGATTTAACAGTTATATGATTTTACTAATCAAGCTTTACAACCTTCAGTTTCCAGGTAAAACAAGATTTTTAACGCCGGCAATCAACACACCTACGTGTAAGATGAAAGCAATGTATATATGTGTGTGTGTGTGTGTGTGTGTGTGTGTGTGTGTGTGTGTGTGTGTGTGTGTGTGTGTGTGTGTGTGTGTGTGTATTATCAAACCTGTAGGTATATGTTGCTAAAAATTCTTCCTGTTTCCTGTGTCTCTTTCACTACCTGCAAAGTTATAATGACAATCATGATATAATTGCAATAGCAATTATCTAACCATTATGCAAATTGAATATTGATAATGATGATAATGTAATATTGATGGTCAAAACGATAAGGATGATGGTACTAATAATGATAATGACATTTGTAATGATAATGATAATGGCAATGGTATTGATATGATAAGGGCACTTATAATGCTAATAATAGTGGTAATGATGATGATGGAGTGTAACAGTGATAATGATGATAATAATGATAATGATAATAAAGACTATTTTTTCATTATGATGATTATTATTGTTGTCATTATTGTTATTATTATAACTATAATAATTACAACAATAATATAACAAAAGCATGTATAATATCATGACAAAAGAAAAAAAATACCAGTGTCCAGCTCGCCCAAATGATATGAGCAGATGACGGCACACTGACGCCATTACCAGCCTATCAGATTTAATTACTCGGGACAATGAGTTCGATGCGCGTCCGATGAGACCAAATGAATCGCATCGAGTTATCGAAGGTGGCGGCCGGCGACTCGCCAGAGGGTGAGGGGTCGGATTGTTCTGTCCTTTTGTTGTTTTTGTTCAATTGTTTGTTGTCGAGAGGTGGTTGTTGTTATGACGTTGTTGTTGTTATTATCATTATTTTTAATAATGATTATTTATTATTATTATTATTATTATCATCAATATCATCAATATTAATGTTATTCGTTGGGTAATTTTCTTCGCGAACATTGTCCCAGTGGGGTAAGAGGGAAGTAATGAGGATAATTATGATATTAATAAAAACGTGAAGTGAATCCGACTTATTGCTTTATAATCTCAGCGTTTTTTCTTTCTTTCTTTCTCTCTTTCTGTCTTTTCTTTTCTTTTCTTTTCGAAGTTAAACTTAAATCCTTCAAAGGAAGAAAATGAAACTAGCAGTAAAAGTAATACAAGTGATTTGGAAATAAATAAGAGAGCTATGATAAAATGCCTCATTAACAAAATAATATAATTATGCTTGTGATATTCATGATAACACAGAGGATGAGGAGAAAGATGATAATAATGATGATAATTAGGATATTAATAATACCGATGAGGATGAGGATAATATTGATAAATGATAATACTAATGATGAGGTTGAGCATTATCATAATGATAATAGCCACATTGATAACAATGATAATTATGATAATAATAACAATGATAATAAGGATAATATACATAGTGATAATAATTACCATAATGATAAAAGTGATAATGATAATCATACAAAAATAGTAATAATGGTAATTATGATAACAATAACAGTAATAATAATAGCTTAATGATAATGATGATAATAATAGTAATGGTAATAATGATGACAAAATGAATAATAATGATAATTGTAATGTTAATGATAATGATAAGAGTAATAATAAAAACAATTATAACAGCATTAAAGATTATAAAAAGTTATCATAATGATTGTGCTCATAATAATAGTAATAATAATGATAATAATAATAATTATTATAATAATAATAATAATAATAATAACAACAATAACAATACTCATAATAGTAAAAATAATAATTATAATAATATGATGATGATGATAATTATGAAAATAACAATAAGAATAATGTAAATGATAATGATTAATAATAGTCATGGTAATAATAATAATAATAATAATAATAATAATAATAATAATTAGTAGTAGTAGTAGTAATAATAATAAAAATCACAACAAAAGTAAAAATAATGATTATAATAAGGATAGTAATAATAATAGTAATAATAATAATAACAAAAATGGTGATCATGACAATAATGGTTAATATTCTGATAAAAATAATATTAATGACGATGATGAGGATGATAATGATAATAATAACAATAATAATAATTATAATAATAATAATAATAATGATAATAACAACAACAACAACAATAATAATAATAATAATAATAATAATAATAATAAAGATAATAATAAAAATAGCACTTTGAATAACAATAACAGCAGTAAGAATAAGAATAAGAATCAAAATAGTAGTATTAATGATAATACTGAAACTAATACTAAAACAGACTACTACCACTACTACTAACAATAACAATAACAATGACAATAACTAGAGTAATAATAATAATAAAAGTATTAATAATGATAAAAATAATAAGGATTACACTATTATTAATATTGATAATAATGATAATAATGATTATAATAAAAGTAATGATATTGATAATAATAATATTTTAGTTATAATTGTAACAATAATGATATCAGTTTTAATAATAATGATAATGATAATGATAATGATTAAAAAAATAATAATAATAATAATCATAATAATAGTAATCAATGATAAGAATAACAATAATCTTCATCATAGTTATAATAATAGTAATTGAAAGCATAATAACAAATATAATAAGGTAATAATGACGATGATGATGATTATGATGATGATGATGATGATGGATGATGATGATAATGATGAGGATGATGATGATAATGATGATGATGATAATAATAATGATGATAATTATGATATTGATATTGATAATAATAATAACCATAATAATGAAGATAATTATCAATATCATTATAACACTGAGCATAGTAAAAATGATAATAAGAATGATAATAACAACAACAACAATAATAATTGTCAACGAGAGAGTTTCTTGGGCATCGCTTGCCACCAGATATCGGCGAGAGAGATTAGCCTTAGTGCAGGTGAATGAAAGTCACATCTGAATTGTGGGTTTATTAAGGAAGGTAGATGTGAGACCCGCGAGAGACCCCCGCGTCCCCGAGATCGATGACGAGGTGGTGGAGCTGGACCCTGTGTGGCTTGGTCTGTGTGCCGTCTGTCTATCTGACGAAACGTGTCCCTTTATGCGGCGGTTCCCTTCGAGGGCGGATGCCTACTAACGGCGTAGAAGTGCCGAAAGAGAAAGCACAGCAGAGCACCTGCGTCCGCTACAGGAGGAAAGGCAGCTGCTGGGGATAGAGGTGTGAAACGTACCATCCGGTCTTGTTTGCAAAGGATAATAATAATAATAATAATAATAATAATAATAATAATAATAATAATAATAATAATAATAATAATAATAATAAT
>NC_051386.1:22339439-22341939 GCF_015228065.2 Penaeus monodon | reverse complement strand
AACAAACAAAGAAAACTTGTGGTAATTAACAAAGGGGAGGGGATTCAAATAATGGCATCTTCCATACTAGCATTTACCTAAACCTACATTCATTGGCCTCGGCCAACGATTGCTCAGGTTTACCCCATATGTTTACAAAATTAATAATATTAAAACGATAATCACAAGAATCTGCAGCAATTGGACCGATTTTCATGAGGAAATATTATTTCTGAAAAAGTTGCAAAAACAGCCGTTGCAAGTGTTTGATAAAGCAACTAAAACTTTTCTGTTTAAGAAATCTATGGTTTACCCCTAATGTTTACAAAATTAATAGTATTAAAACTAATCACAGGAACCTACAGTTTCTGCAACAACTGGACCGCTTTTCATGAGGAAATGTTATTTCTAAAAGCGTTCTTTACAACAAAAAAGACCCGTTACAGGTATTTGATAAAGCAACTAAAATTTTTCTGTTTAAGAAATTTATGGTCTCTACTGCTACAAGAGTCCATAATATGTAAAATTACCATATGTGAGTCCATATAAAGCATATGAATTACAGCTCTGATTTGTTCTAATGTGGTATATTAACTTACCTCTCCTACCTACCAAGCGAACAACCTTAGATGGCTACGTCACCACATCTTAGAACACAAGATGTGAACACAAGGACTGGCCTCGCGCTGAGCAGACCATCTTTTTTGGCAGTAAGAGAGCATTCCCTACAGCCCTTACGCCCTTCCTCTGACACAAACATTTGTCTTGTCACTCTCCCTGTCACAGCCACATCATCTCAAAATCTTCTTCTAAAAAAGATGAAGACAGAATTGAACAAGGTAACTACCTCATTCACTCGGTAGATAGTCCCATACCATAAACCCACATTGGTTAGTTCCATATTTTAATACATTTCACTTCTTTATGGTTTATATTTATATATCTGCACTGAGTTTGTATGCATTTTGTATGTACCCTCTGTATATGTTGTTGTGCCTATCTTTACATTATAACTGTAAAACTAGAACCACATAGTTTGTATAAATGGATGGGCTAACTACCTTATTATCTGGTTCCTTGTATCAGAACAGGTTTATAACACCTCTGTTAAATAAATATGAAATGTACAGCCGTATTAATTTACCTCTTCATAGTTATATATTTAAATAATATACATAAATATATATGTATATATATGTAAATATGCATATATATATATATATATATATATATATATATATAATATATGTATATATATATACATATGCACATACATGCATATATATATATATATATATAGTATATATATATAGATATATATATATATATTATATATATATATATATATATATATATATACGGTATATACACATACAGACACACATGTTTTATATGTGTTTTGTGTATACATCTATCTATATACCTATTTGTATTTATACATATATATGTATATATTCCTATATGTGTATATGTATATATATTCCTATATGTGTATATGTATATATATTCCTATATGTGTATATGTATATGTACATATGTATATATAGATAAATAAATGGTAGTTAGGTTTTTCATTCTCAGTTATTCTACATTTGTCTTTATGAACTAACTTTCATCATTGTCATTATTACTGGTTATTATTGCTATTAGTATTTTTTTATTATCACCATCGTAGTCATTATTATTGCCATCATAATCACCATCATTATCATCATAATATAAAATATTAGGATCAGTTTTGGAGACAGTCAACAGACAGACAGACAGGAACAGAGACAGACAGCGAGAGCTGAGCAGCCCAACACACATATGAGGAGGGCAGATACCCCGCCTATTTCCGCTTCCGCCCCCCCTCCTCCTCTCCATTCTGCTTCCTTTCATCTCCCCTTATTTTCCATTTCCTTTTCTCGCGTTCCTCTATTTACTTTGTTTATTAATTCTTTGTGTCCAGCGCGATTCTTTTGATGTATTTGACGTCACCGCTAATGGATAATGGCGGAATACTGCATAGATGATTTATTTCAGAAAATGGGATGAGCTCCTATAAAGATTGATTCATAGCCTGAAAAAGACAAAACGGCACCGGGTATAGATGGGAAAATAATTTTAGAGTGAAGAAAAGTTTAGCAGTAAATGTAATTAATATAACACGTGACCTATTCCCTGGGCGTTCATGCTCGAGGATGAAAAGAAAGCAGAGAGTGACAGGGTGTCAACAACATTTTGGTTGCGAAATTCTGTTCAAACTTTTTCCCCATTCGCCTAAATTCTCGCAAAATGTTGCTCTGAAGCTTTTTAGTTAAGAGGACTCCTGCTCAGACGAATTAAGACCAAATGAGTTCATTCGCTCATGAATCATCGGAGGACGACGAGTGAAGGGAGCCGGTGGTGAGGTCGGAGCTGTGACTCGGAGCTACGTAATTGTGACATTTCTGCGGAATCAAGTGTATCTAGTATGTCTGGCCGTACCCAATCACACACAAACATGCACATAACACACACACACACACACACACACGCA
>NC_051386.1:22319439-22324439 GCF_015228065.2 Penaeus monodon | reverse complement strand
CGCCACGAGAGTTGCAATATATTATATAGAATGGTTCATAAGATTTCTAGTCATCTAGACTGCTGCAAATATGGCATTAAACTCTACAGTGAAGATCGAGGCTGCCGAAGAGATACTGCCAAATGCAATCTTCCTCCTGCTCACTGATCCTTGGCACTTAAAAGTTGAAGAAATGTCTCCCGGACTTCTGCTTTGGATCTCTCCCTCTTCACTATTCTGACCAAATCCAGCTCGACTTAGTTGGTCTACGGGGAGAATTGGGGAGTTCCAACAGCGAGAACCTTGGTGAGATTTAAATTGTGATCTTCAACAAGATTCCTCATTCACCTATCATAGACTATCCTCAAAGGGGTTGAAAACCATTCTGGATGTAGGAGATCCCGGAATTTTTTGTGGTCTTATGTAGTAAATCAGGTTCATGTAGTCCTGGTGCAATGAAAGAGGTGGTTCTCCACTCTCGGCATACAGGGACTCCACAGACGAAGACCTGAAAGCCCCTGTACAAATTCTGAGAGTTTCACTATGAACTGAGTCCAACATCCAGTGAACAGTGGGAGTTGCAGATGAATAAGCCTCACATCCATAGTCAATTTTTCTGCAAATAAGTGTTAGGTAAAGCTGCAGAAGCATTG
Organism: Penaeus monodon; assembly: GCF_015228065.2. Lineage (NCBI taxonomy): Eukaryota > Metazoa > Arthropoda > Malacostraca > Decapoda > Penaeidae > Penaeus > Penaeus monodon. The sequence continues at coordinate 22,323,807 of NC_051386.1, read as the reverse complement.
CGCGGTCTGTGCCGCAAGAGAGGTGAAAAAGAACCCACGAAATACTGAGCACTTTCATAGTTTTTAACCTTTAACTGTTTGATGTGAGGCACCCATGTAAGCCTTGAGTCAAAAATTAGACCCAAGTACTTCACCCCTTGGACAAGATGCAGTGGGTTTCCTCCTAAATAGAAGGAAGGATGAGAGTTTCCTCTTTTGTAGATATGCATAGCCATGGTATTGCTTAGGGAAAATTTGAATCCATGGAATGTTGCCCACTGTACAACCTGATTTATTGCAATCTACATGTGTCCTTGTACAGCCTGTAGCTTCCTCAAGAGCAGTACAGTGTGAAGACATCCACATACAGACTATATGTGATAGCTTTTATAACAATGGCAAGCAGGTCACTTTAGACACTCCCTTGTGGGACCCCTTCCAGCTGATCTTCCAGGTTAGAGAAACTGTTTCCCACTCCCACTCTAAACTCCCTATCAGCAAGGAAGCATTGTATTAAGGTAAGTAATGCTCCTCTAAAACCATAATAAGGCTGTGCTGTGATATTAGGAATTCTGTATAGCAGTCTCCATCCTCACTAATGCATCTGTGGTCGATCTCAATTTTCTAAAACCATATTCATGTGGGGTCATCACATTTTCCTCTTTCCAGCAGCCAAGTCAACCTGAAGTTTACCATTTCTCCATTATCTTGCAGATGCAGCTGGTGAGAGAAATTGGTCTGTAATTCCCTGGCATGGAAACGTCCTTGCAAGATTTAGGGATAAGAATGGCTATAGCTTCTCCATGTGGATGGCACTTTGCTCTCCCTATAGATCCTATTGAATAGGTCCAACAGGATAAGTGAGATATCATTTGGTATGGAATGTCGTCACTTCCTGGGACAGAGCTGCAAAACAGAGTTCATCTCCACAAAAAGAGCAAGTGGTATGGAAGTTCTGCTGTAGTCCAACTGAAGAACAACATTGGTTGTCATTCCTGTTCAGGCCGAAGAGTGGAGAATCAGGAAGTGTAAGATGCTCCAGAAGAGATCTCTGCTCATTTGCAACATTTTTTTTGTCTGTGATGATTATGCCATCTATCTTCAAAGCAGGTGGTCACATGGATGTGCTGTTTCCTGTGATCTTAGGCACTTTGACCCATACCCATTGAGGAGACATACTGTTTACACGACGTCGCTAGCCTCCTTATCACTGCTAGCCTTCGCTTGGGTTCTAATATAATGGACCAAGGTTGCATCACTGGGATGTCATTTCAACTGCATCTTTTCTTGCTCTGACAGCTTGTTGGCACTGAGTGCGACTGTACTGCCTACTACTTTTGGGAATGGATGCTTCTGCTAGAAGGTGAATTCGTGATGTGAAGTGATTAACAGCATCATGAACACACTGGAAAACATTTACAGATCCTGCATGTTCAAGTTGCCTCTCTGCACTCCATTGGCTGAATACCATTCACCTCTTCCAAATGTGTTGAAAAGTGGTTGCTTCCACATTAGTGAAATCCAACAGTGAACCTGCCTAGCAACGGAGGCCCTGTGGATGTGGTAACAGCTGGAGCTCTCACTGTTGAGGCCTCTGAAGCCTTGACTGATGGCTCTAAAGACCTTACTTTTGGAAGAGGAGCCTCCTCAACAGACCCTTAATCGTACTCTGTTTATGGTGGAACCAGTGGCAGTAATTTTTAGTGAGTGTGTAAAATCTCAGAAGGTCATAACTGTTCGTGAGAGTGTGTGTTGTTCAAACAGTTACTTGGATTGCGTTAATGTTAGGATTGACCTAAGAAGTGAGGCTGGAGTCTTAGAACCATAGTTCGGCAAAGCATACCTTTACACTGTGAGCTGTTTGCTAAGTAGAATGACAGCTCAGGGTGTCATCAACTCATCTGCTTGACTGGACTATCATCTACTCTCCTTGGTGATGTCTTCCTAATATTTCGTGATGTACTTAATAATACCAAATTTTACAACCTGCTTTGAAGGATTTATATGGCTTTATATACAGTCAGCTTTCTTAAATGGTGAATTCTCTACTGGATCACTGGAACATTGCTCATCCTCCTTTATGAACGCTGGAAGTTGAGGCACATCAAAGCCTTTGAGTCCAGTTCCATGGAAGATGGAGTCAAAACGGCAATGTAGGCCAGTAAACCGGGCTAGGGTTGGGCACATATGGCTTTACCTTGAGGTGGTACCGTGCCAACTAATCAGATGCCAGAAGGACTAATGTTTCAAAAATTAGAAGAGCTGGTGTCGATTGTTCTAAACCATATACTTTTTTCTTAATATGTTTTACTGTTATTACCTTAAAATTCTTCAGTTCCTCTAACAGTCTCCTCAGAATACCCCATCAGTTCTCGGGAAAAGACAATGCCTTTGCACTAATTGAGTGTTTTGTGAAGAGAACATGAGACTTGAGCCCCAGGAATGTCGCATATCTCATTCAGACGGTCACTCTCGTCTGGTGACGAGACTATCAGTCTAGCATCTCGCTGTGGGGTGATCCAAGGATCATGTTAACACACCTCAACTACTTTGTGATGTACTTAAAAAATACCAAAATCCTCGATTGACACACCATCAATGGTCTTCACTACGAGGTATTTATTATAGGAAATACTTTTATATTTACCAGGTAAGATTTCCTTAATGGATTGAGGACTTTTCTCCTTACCTGGTCTGGGAACTCGGGAAGCATTCCGATTCCCGTCCTTTCCCTTTGGAAGCTGGAAAGGTTGCAGAGTGACAACATGCAAAGCCAGGGGTTTGCATAGTTCGTCAATGAGAGAGCTACCATGGAGTCCAACAAAGGGAAGCAATAGGTAGGGCTCAGATACTCCCAACAGCCACAGAGGTAGTGACAAAATATATGCAGTCACAACCCAGTGCTGATGGCAGTCATGGGACCTATGTGATACCAACTGGACAGTGTTTAACTGGTTGACTTGACCGGGCCTTGATCAAACCACCTGTCTAACCAGAATAGAGGACCAAAGAGGTGTGTTGCTAGCTGCAGAGCGCAATGTGCAGCATCACTCTACCTCCAGGATTCCTATCTCCTAGCAACACGGGACACCACGCATGCAAACACAGAGAGTTCTCCCTGGTCCAAGATGGAATGAACCAGGGGTGGGTGTCTCCTCTCAGAAGCCTTGGTGCACCAGGGAACCATTTTGTCTCACCCCTCACTGATGACCTCTCCAATATGGGTAGCCCTCTAGTCCAGCCCCTAGGTCTTTGGGACTTCAAGCCACCCCACCGCGGCAAGGCGGATCCTGTTAGGAGGCAAAACAAGCACTGACCTCCTCGGGTTTGGTCTCGTGGAGAATATTTTGATGCAGTTTGAGGAGAAAAAGGATTGCTGACCAGTGATCTCTCTTATTCTTTAGAACATCTCTTTGGGAATACAATTCAGAATTTTAACTTCATTACTTTACTCCTGCAGCCATTTCTTGTCTTTCTTACATTCCTCTTTGTACAGATCTCCTACCAGTTCATATTGCATGGGGTTCTGTTTTGAGACTTACTGTTTTTGTAGCAGGTCTTTGAGCTCTGACTCTAACCAGCTTAATTAAGACTTCTTGTTTTCTACTGTCGGATGTTTTCAATGAAGGCACCACAATGATGGTCAAGGTCATTGTTAGGATCCTTTAAAAAAATCTTGTTTAAAGTTTTCTTGCACCTCTTGGTTGGTCTACAATGCACTAAGTTCAAATTTGAGGACAATCTTCGTTTTTCTTCAACTTTTTGAGGGACAATGTAGAATTTATTATTACTGGGTTGTGCACTCAATTTGTGTCTGCACCCAGATATGCTTGAGAGTTTTTGATTGTGTTCCAATGTCTTGAACTGATCATAATATGATAGATTTGATTTCTGGCTCTATCACCTGGACTTATCCATGTATATCGTCGTCTGGGGTGTTCAATAAGCCAGTTGTTTATGATGACCAGATTTTCATTTTCTTTCTATTTCCCCAGTCTTCCCATCTCTCTCTGAGCCAACTTTGGCATTAAAGTCACCCCTGACAATCATGATTTCATTTGATTTACATGGTGAGAACAGTTCATCAAGAGAGTTGTAGAAGCTGTCGATTTGTTAGTCTTCAGCATCCACAGTGGGAGATATGCTACTAAGATATTTACATTTACAGGACTAGCTTTGATCTTGACTAGAAGCATTTGGTTATTTTTGGGCCAGAACGACAAAAAAGATATTGAAAAGTTCTTGTCTAGAACCACAGCAACTCCATATTTGTGTTCTTGACCTCCTGAAAAGAGGACTCTTTTCTAGTCCTTCATAAAGTCGCCAGCATTGGGCCGTCTGACTTCGCACAGACCTAAGCACTGCATTCATTTTGTCCATCTCGTGGAA
>NC_051386.1:22306939-22311939 GCF_015228065.2 Penaeus monodon | reverse complement strand
AGGACCGTATGGAGCCAAATGCTGTCCAAGAGATCGGTATAGGACCTGCCATCACTACTATACAGGAGCGCCAATCAGGCTCGGTGGGCATTTGGCTGAACTCCCATCACCAGCTGGTCTGCTCTAGAGCAAGCCTGAGTAAAGGAGACTCGTGGCTTGGGCATACTGAGTAAATGAAGTAGAAGTGGGCTGTGCCTGCCAGCTTGCTAAAAGGATCCCTTGTGGATGAGCAGGCCATGAATAGAGAAATGAGGATAAATTAAAACTAATGCAAAAGTTGTAGTTACATTATAGGTGATAACATTATTATCATTCTCAGTATTTTTTTTTTTTTTTTTTTTTTTTTTTACGGTAGGTTCATGTTTGAGCCGTCGTGGTCACAGCATGTTGTGATGGTCTTGGAGGGAGTAAGAGGTAGGGTCCCCAGTTCCTTTCCACGGAGAGTGCCGGTGTTACCTTTTAGGTAATCATTCTCTCTATTTATCCGGGCTTGGGACCAGCACTGACCTGGGCTGGCTTGCCCACCCAGTGGCTAGGCAGGCAATCGAGGTGAAGTTCCTTGCCCAAGGGAACAACGCGCCGGTCGGTGACTCGAACCCTCGAACTCAGTTTGCCGTTGTGACAGTCTTGAGTCCGATGCTCTAACCACTCGGCCACCGCGGCCTTAGTAGTAGTAGTAGTATATAAATAATCAATACTACAAAGGCTATTACTACTGTTACCTCTCCTACTATTTCTGCTTTCATCATCATAATCATTGTTATTTTCATTGATTTTATTACTATTATTATTATTATTATTATTATTATTATCATTATTATTATTATTATTATTATTATTATTATTATCAGCATTATTATATCAGTAATACCAAGAACAGTAACATTTCCCACTGCTTCTACAGTAACTACCTCAGCTACACCATCAACAGCAAATGCAATACAGCAATATGTACAGCTACATAAACTACTTCTGATGTTATAAATGTCATTGCTGCCATTACTATTTTTACTGCTACTACGATTACTGTCATTATCATAATTAGCACCTACACTATTACAGTTGTAACTACAACTATTCTTCTACCAGGCAGCTACTACTGCTGCATCTGCTATTACTGCTACTATTTATAATTTTGCTATGATAAAACTGACGTTATTGCAACTGCTATTATAAAGTATAATAATGTTGGTGGTAATGGTAATGATGCTGAAAATGTAAACTTTTCATCTCCAACAATAACCACTGGATATCTGCAGTGCTATCTAACTTATCGAGCCGTTTCTACGAACAAGAAAAATGTAATAAAATATAATTCTTGTTTAATTAAAACCTGACGCAAAGTGGTACTTAGAGCCAAGGCCGAACAAAGTGGCAACATCTAACTTCAACACGATATATAATCGGTACAGCATTATTTACCTCTTAAATTCCAAGGAATATACTTCACGTTAGCACTAAACCTGTCATTTCCAGGACTGGCTGTTTAAATTGCTTTCAACTATCACGTTTTTTGTTTGTTTGTAGTAAGCTATTACTCCAAGCTTGACACATTCAAGCATACACATAAGAGGGAAAGAGATACAGACATGCAGATAGACGCACAAACAGGCATACGGTCATACAGACAGATCTATAGAAATGAATAATAGAAAGAGCAAAAGATGAAGAAATGAGAAGGGAAGGAGAGAGAACGAAGGAGGAACCGAGCAACACATTAGCAGAGGATGACACTGAATAGCCAAAACTTCCTTCCGGAGAAAAGAAAAGACTTTATTTATCTATTCAAGGGTGCGACTTTGATTAATAACACCTCATTGTTGAACCTTATTGCTGAACGAATAAATTGAAATAGTACATGTAGATGAAGACAATACGGAAATAAAGAAGTATGTGTTGACGTACGAAATCAAAGCCATCAGATATTCTGACTGTTTTTTTCTCGTTTAAATTCACAGGGTCTATTAACTCCTCAAGGGTAATATTTACAAAGAATTGGTCATCCTTTGGTGACAATACAATCCAAATAGATACTAGTGTTATTCGGTACTGATTACCATAATAATGTTTTTATCATCTATTACATGAATTCTATGCGATGAATTTTAAATTAAAATCATTATAATGTGATAATGAGTTTTCGAAACTAATTAATAATGTACATCAAAAAAGTCACTCAAGTATAAAATCCCGGGAGGTTCGATGATTATTTTCATATCACATCTAGGTACACGGACGTCATCAACATACTGCAGTACATTAGCAGCCCATGAATATATATATATTATATAATAATATATATATATATATATATATATATATATATTGTTGTTGTGTGTGTGTGTGTGTGTCTATCAGTCATTAACAACTTTCTGCTCGCTACATTGTAAACATTTATGAGTCATATTAGATAAAAAAAAAATATTAATACGAAAAACTGACTTCACATTACTGCCTCGGTCGTATGAGACCAAGTTATAATCTTTTAAAACTGAAAATAATAAACGTTAGTTTTACAATTTTATGTGCGTGGTTTCCTCATGAAATAACTATAACTATCCAATCTGTATTAAAATGCTGAAAAGTACTATTACAGAACTTTTCTATACTATAAAACTTTTGACTGACTATCCATGTAAACAAAGGGTGCACATGTTACGCCAATTAAAATATTTTATCCGACAGAATAGATATGACGACAACCTCATTCCCGACTGGTTTACGTTTCGTGCCCTGGCATGAACCATTTGGATAGATTACTTTCACATCCTTAAGACTGTTGTAAAAAATAAAACGTTTTGATAGTTATCAACAGCGATATATTAGTCATGTTTTAATCATGATAATTAATTGCCATAAGTAACAGAATACTAATCATTAAAATGCAGTAAAAAATTAATTGCAACTATATGAAGCACACGCCAGAATCTCTATTAGTGATAAGATATTTTCCAGTGGAAAGTGCAAAACAAAAAATGGCTGGCCAAATGGTCCAGCAAGTTAAACTCACCATGAATTTATTTTCTGTGAGCGACATTACTAGTCATATAATTCAAATGATAGTATCTTACATTCCAACAGATCTGGGTAATTGCTGGATCGGGTTCCATTTCGGTACGTGTTGACCATTAATGATGAGAGGAAAATCTAAATTGTGTGTCAAACATACCATCATAACATCAGTTGTCCATTGTTTCAAATATGTTTGAAATCGGTCTATGGTTCCTCTGTTATTTTTTATCATCAAGGGCTCTCTCTTGCACACAGACATTGCAGTTGAAATAATTTTTTACAGGTCTAGAATCATCTCTTATACCTACATAATAAAAAATCCATGATGGTAATCCTAATAAAATAATATGATGCAAAAATGGTTCGCTGCAGCAGCTTTCAAAACAGGTCTGCGATGCTTTGTGTGAACTTTCATCTTTATTAATGATACTGTATCTTGCATTTCCTTAGTCTGGAGCTACTGTGGACCGGAACATTTTCCGTAGGATTTCAATAATATACTAAAAGAAAATCAATGCATAACTGTCTTAAACACGAAAATTATTTTTGAAACTTTCACTTTTTCATTTACTGCAGTTTATGAGAATGTCTGACTCATTTGAAGCTCTCGGGTAGTTAACAAACCACATTACGTTGCACGTGTCCGTGTTGCTACAACCTGCACTCGTTAATGCTAGCATATGATTATTAATTTCAATTATTGCTTTTTGATCAGTGCTCTTTACAAGTAAATATATAGTTAGTGAGAACCCGCTCATCATCAATCATAATATAAGATAATATATCTTTCGTTAATTATCATCTGTACTTTAATATTATTATAATAATAATTATATATTATTATTATTATACTTATTATTATTATTATTATTATTATATTTCATCATCATTATTATTATTATTATATTATATTTGTTATTATTTATGATGGTGATGAGTTTGTGTGGTATGCTTTTTTTTTGTTATGGTACATGGTTAGTATTTACATCATATTTTTTAATCTTTACCACACAGAGAATGTAGTGTTATATGTTGATTGGTTATTGGACTGAATGTATTGGTTTTTCTCAATACTCAGGATTAACTTATCACTTTAGTGCTGTGCAGGCAAAGGAATAGATTAGGTGACTTATACGACTTGCGGCAGACTAGAAGTTAGGTCGATTAGATTTGTATAGATTCGTACGGCAATTAGGGATAATTACCGTATATTTGTAATATATAGTAACTAATTTATATATATATAATTATTATATATTAGATATTAAATATAGTATACATAAATATACTAATATATCTTAGCATGTGGTGTGTGTTGTGTTGTGCATCTATCTATCTACATCTATCTATCTATATATATATGCATATATATATATATACTATATTTTATATATGTATATATATGTATATTAATATACATATATGTATATATATATATATATATATATATATATATATATATATATATATATATATATGTATATATATATTTTTCAGGCCCACGTCTTATGGTTTTTACTCAACCTAGTTTGAAGCGCTTGTTAGACACCACCAAGACTGCTGACTCATGCCGTGAGCTGGTGATGAGGTGCGACCCGCCTATTTCAATCTGTTCCACGGGCGCCACTCCGCGCTAAGACCATTTGTTGTTTTTCGTAATTTTTAGTTTCTCTTGCCTTTGATAGGATTTAGGGTTAAGTTTACAATGATTATGTAACTTTAATAGGTAAGATTGGTGATGGTTTCTTTTTTCTTTAAACATAATTCGTAAGTAAAAGCAATTGCGTGTTTTTTTTCTCGTCTCTATTCGTTTTAAAATGTATGCTGAATTTATTGATACGGTTGCAGTTGATTAGTTCCGATATGTCGTAATATGATGGTGGATTGTTTAACGACTAAATATTACTAAATAACTACTCCCTTGGAAGATCACTGGCCTAGTCACTACATGATGTCAACTTGGCCCATATTCGTCAACACCGCATCGG
>NC_051386.1:22296939-22301939 GCF_015228065.2 Penaeus monodon | reverse complement strand
GAAACATTCGAAGTTTTTATACCAAACTGTCTTCCACGAGATGGACAAAATGAATGCAGTGCTTAGGTCTGTGCGAAGTCAGACGGCCCAATGCTGGCGACTTTATGAAGGACTAGAAAAGAGTCCTCTTTTCAGGAGGTCAAGAACACAAATATGGAGTTGCTGTGGTTCTAGACAAGAACTTTTCAATATCTTTTTTGTCGTTCTGGCCCAAAAATAACCAAATGCTTCTAGTCAAGATCAAAGCTAGTCCTGTAAATGTAAATATCTTAGTAGCATATGCTCCCACTGTGGATGCAGAAGAATAACAAATCGACAGCTTCTACAATTCTCTTGATGAACTGTTCTCATCATGTAAATCAAATGAAATCAAGATTGTCAGGGGTGACTTTAATGCCAAAGTTGGCTCAGAGAGAGATGGGAAGACTGGGGAAATAGAAAGAAAATGAAAATCTGGTCATCATAAACAACTGGTCTATTGAACACCCCAGACGACGATATACATGGATAAGTCCAGGTGATAGAGCCAGAAATCAAATCTATCATATTATGATCAGTTCAAGACATGGAACACAATCAAAACTCTCAAGAATATCTGGGTGCAGACACAAATTAAGTGCACAACCCAGTAATAATAAATTCTACATTGTCCCTCAAAAAGTTGAAGAAAAACGAAGATTGTCCTCAAATTTGAACTTAGTGCATTGTAGACCAACCAAGAGGTGCAAGAAAACTTTAAACAAGATTTTTTTAAAGGATCCTAACAATGACCTTGACCATCATTGTGGTGCCTTCATTGAAAACATCCGACAGTAGAAAACAAGAAGTCTTAATTAAGCTGGTTAGAGTCAGAGCTCAAAGACCTGCTACAAAAACAGTAAGTCTCAAAACAGAACCCCATGCAATATGAACTGGTAGGAGATCTTTATAAAGAGGAATGTAAGAAAGACAAGAAATGGCTGCAGGAGTAAAGTAATGAAGTTAAAATTCTCAATTGTATTCCCAAAGAGATGTTCTAAAGAATAAGAGAGATCACTGGTCAGAAAATCCTTTTTCTCCTCAAACTGCATCAAAATATTCTCCACGAGACCAAACCCGAGGAGGTCAGTGCTTGTTTTGCCTCCTAACAGGATCCGCCTTCCGCGGTGGGGTGGCTTGAAGTCCCAGAGACCTAGAGAGCTGGACTAGAGGGCTACCCATATTGGAGAGGTCATCAGTGAGGGATGAGACAAAATGGTTCCCTGGTGCACCAAGGCTTCTGAGAGGAGACACCCACCCCTGGTTCATTCCATCTTGGACCAGGGAGAACTCTCTGTGTTTGCATGCGTGGTGTCCCGTGTTGCTAGGAGATAGGAATCCTGGAGGTAGAGCGATGCTGCACATTGATCTCTGCAGCTAGCAATACACCTCTTTGGTCCTCTATTCTGGTTAGACAGGTGGTTTGATCAAGGTCCGGTCAAGTCAACCAGTTAGGCACTGTCCAGTTGGTATCACATAGGTCCTATGACTGCCATCAGCACTGGGTTGTGACTGCATATATTTTGTCGCAACCTCTGTGGCTGTTGGGAATATCTGAGCCCTACCTATTGCTTCCCCTTGTTGGACTCCATGGTAGCTCTCTCATTGACGAACTATGCAAACCCCTGGCTTTGCATGTTGTCACTCTGCAACCTTTCCAGCTTCCAAAGGGAAAGGACGGGAATCGGAATGCTTCCCGAGTTCCCAGACCAGGTAAAGGAGAAAAGTCCTCAATCCATTAAGGAAATCTTACCTGGTAAATATAAAAGTATCTCCTATAATAAATACCTCGTAGTGAAGACCATTGATGGTGTGTCAATCGAGGATTTTGGTATTTTTTAAGTACATCACAAGATAGTTGAGGTGTGTTAACATGATCCTTGGATCACCCCACAGCGAGATGCTAGACTGATAGTCTCGTCACCAGACGAGAGTGACCGTCTGAATAAGATATGCGACATTCCTGAGGCTCAAGTCTCATGTTCTCTTCACAAAACACTCAATCAGTGCAAAGGCATTGTCTTTTCCCGAGAACTGATGGGGTATTCTGAGGAGACTGTTAGAGGAACTGAAGAATTTTAAGGTAATGACAGTAAAACATATTAAGAAAAAAGTATATGGTTTAGAACAATCAACACCAGCTCTTCTAACTTTTGAAACATTAGTCCTTCTGGTATCTGATTAGTTGGCACGGTACCACCTCAAGGTAAAGCCATATGTGCCCAACCCTTGCCACTGGTTCCACCATAAACAGAGTACGATTAAGGGGTCTGTTGAGGAGGCTCCTCTTCCAAAAGTAAGGTCTTTAGAGCCATCAGTCAAGGCTTCAGAGGCCTCAACAGTGAGAGCTCCAGCTGTTACCACATCCACAGGGGCCTCCGTTGCTAGGCAGGTTCACTGTTGGATTTCACTAACATGGAAGCAACCACTTTTCAACACATTTGGAAGAGGTGAATGGTATTGCAGCCAATGGAGTGCAGAGACGGCAACTTGAACATGCAGGATCTGTAAATGTTTTCCAGTGTGTTCATGATGCTGTTAATCACTTCACATCACGAATTCACCTTCTAGCAGAAGCATCCATTCCCAAAAGTAGTAGGCAGTGCAGTCGCACTCAGTGCCAACAAGCTGTCAGAGCAAGAAAAGATGCAGTTGAAATGACACCCCAGTGATGCAACCTTGGTCCATTATATTAGAACCCAAGCGAAGGCTAGGCAAGTGATAAAGGAGGCTAGGCGGACGTCGTGTAAACAGTATGTCTCCTCAATTAACTCTGCAGCTCACTTAGCATGGGTATGGGTCAAAGTACCTAAAATCACAGGAAACAGCACATCCATGTCACCACCTGCTTTGAAGATAGATGGCATAATCTTCACAGACAAAAAAAAATGTTGCAAATGAGCAGAGATCTCTTCTGGAGCATCTTACACTTCCTGATTCTCCACTCTTCGGCCTGAACAGGAATGACAACCAATGTTGTTCTTCAGTTGGACTACAGCAGAACTTCCATACCACTTGCTCTTTTTGTGGAGATGAACTCTTGTTTTGCAGCTCTGTCCCAGGAAGTGACGACATTCCATACCAAATGATATCTCACTTATCCTGTTGGACCTATTCAATAGGATCTATAGGGAGAGCAAAGTGCCATCCACATGGAGAAGCTATAGCCATTCTTATCCCTAAATCTTGCAAGGACGTTTCCATACCAGGGAATTACAGACCAATTTCTCTCACCAGCTGCATCTGCAAGCTAATGGAGAAATGGTAAACTTCAGGTTGACTTGGCTGCTGGAAAGAGGAAAATGTGATGACCCCACATGAATATGGTTTTAGAAAATTGAGATCGACCACAGATGCATTAGTGAGGATGGAGACTGCTATACAGAATTCCTAATATCACAGCACAGCCTTATTATGGTTTTAGAGGAGCATTACTTACCTTAATACAATGCTTCCTTGCTGATAGGGAGTTTTAGAGTGGGAGTGGGAAACAGTTTCTCTAACCTGGAAGATCAGCTGGAAGGGGTCCCACAAGGGAGTGTCTAAAGTGACCTGCTTGCCATTGTTATAAAAGCTATCACATATAGTCTGTATGTGGATGTCTTCACACTGTACTGCTCTTGAGGAAGCTACAGGCTGTACAAGGACACATGTAGATTGCAATAAATCAGGTTGTACAGTGGGCAACATTCCATGGATTCAAATTTTCCCTAAGCCATACCATGGCTATGCATATCTATAAAAGAGGAAACTCTCATCCTTCCTTCTATTTAGGAGGAAACCCACTGCATCTTGTCCAAGGGGTGAAGTACTTGGGTCTAATTTTTGACTCAAGGCTTACATGGGTGCCTCACATCAAACAGTTAAAGGTTAAAACTATGAAAGTGCTCAGTATTTCGTGGGTTCTTTTTCACCTCTCTTGCGGTACAGACCGCGCAATGCTTCTGCAGCTTTACCTAACACTTATTTGCAGAAAAATTGACTATGGATGTGAGGCTTATTCATCTGCAACTCCCACTGTTCACTGGATGTTGGACTCAGTTCATAATGAAACTCTCAGAATTTGTACAGGGGCTTTCAGGCCTCCGCCTGTGGAGTCCCTGTATGCTGAGAGTGGAGAACGACCTCTTTCATTACACCAGGACTAACATGAGCCTGATTTACTACATAAGACCACAAAAAATCCCGGGATCTCCTACATCCAGATTGGTTTTCAACCCCTTTGAGGATAGTCTATGGTAGGTGAATGAGGAATCTTGTTGAAGATCACAATTTAAATCTCACCAAGGTTCTCGCTGTTGGAACTCCCCAATTCTCCCCGTAGACCAACTAAGTCGAACTGGATTTGGTCAGAATAGTGAAGAGGGAGAGATCCAAAGCAGAAGTCCGGGAGACATTTCTTCAACTTTTAAGTGCCAAGGATCAGTGAGCAGGAGGAAGATTGCATTTGGCAGCATCTCTTCGGCAGCCTCGATCTTCACTGTAGAGTTTAATGCCATATTTGCAGCAGTCTAGATGACTAGAGATCTTATGAACCATTCTATTATAATATATTGCAACTCTCGTGGCACCCTGCAAGCAATCCAGGGGTTAAATTCATCACATCTAGTATGAGGGAGGTTCAAGATTGGCCTGCACTGATATCAGCACATAAAAAGATACCTGTGCTGGGTGCCAGTTCATGTTTGTATCAGTGGGAATGGCCAAGGCAACTGCCGCTCATATCTGTGATATCTTGGAACTCAGCCCAGAGTTGTCTTCACAATAAATGGAGGAACATTAGAGGCATACCTCTAGATACTAACTGTGAAGATTAGAGGTGACCTTGGCAATTGGGTGACCAGAGTCCATCCAATTGACAAATAGAAGTTTCGTTAACAAGACAAAAATTAGGAACATAAACTGACTCTGGCTGTGTGAAGGTATGCTAAGAGTGAACCATAACTAATGGAAAACATTTAAAGAGTTACTTGCATTAGAAT
>NC_051386.1:22293668-22296839 GCF_015228065.2 Penaeus monodon | reverse complement strand
TTCTGTGTATTTTCTTATACATAAGAATGGAAGTTGCATCTATCGTATCCACCGAGAGTGAGTTCCATGTCCAACTCAGACAAGGTAATTCCAGTGATCATATTTACTTGACATAGTGACTGAATGATATCAACAAATCGAGATACAAAGCCTTTTCATTGATATTTTTCGGCCTATATCACAGTTTTATCACAGAGGTGCAGAATGATTTTGAAGACATTCTTCCCAATAACACGTCATGTTCCAGCGACCGTGATGATCGACTTCAAATATTACCCATATAGAGTGAACACACATTTCATGTACTACTAAAAAGGCACAGCATCATTTTATGGACCTTTACAATGAAAAGTTTTATCAAGAAACTTACGATGTCATTTGTAATTAAAATATATATCCTTATCTGAGACTACGTGAAAGATATCTGAAAAATATAGCACTCTGATTGGCTGGCTGGAGTATATGAAACAGTATCAATTTGGAGGCATACACTTTGATGTATATGGAAAAGAAGTTTCAACAGGTTTCAATAATGTATGCCTAAAGGGCAAACATGTATCAAAGTGTTAAGGGTTTTGGAAATGTTAGAAAAAAGGCCTTAAGAGTTATTATTTTATTTCTTAGAAAGAAATAATGGTTATTGGTTGCTTTAGTACCAAATCTCTCCATCTCCACATATATATGTATATATATATGTATGTATATATATATATATATATATATATATATATATATATATATATATATATGTATATAGAGGCCGTGGTAGCCGAATGGTTAGAGCATCAGACTCAAAGACTGTCACGACGGTAATCTGAGTTCGAAGGTTCCAGTCACCGGCCGGCGCGTTGTTCCCCTAGACAAGGAACTTCACCTCGATTGTCTACCGTCATGGGAATCCACAGTCCAGTGGCATGTTCCGTGCCGGTCCCAATTCAACCCTGATGAATGGGGAGGGTTGACGGCAGGCAGGGCATCCGGTCGTAAAAACATGCCAAACCATAGTGAAGATGCAGATACAAGAAGATCCGCACCGGTGACCCATGATGACTATGGAAAAGCCAGTTGAAGAAATTTTTTGTAGGCCGCGGTAGCCGAGTGGTTAGAGCATCAGACTCGAGACTGTCACGACGGCAATATGAGTTTCGAGGGTTCGGGTCACCGGCCGGCGCGTTGTTCCCTTGAGCTAGGAACTTCACCTCGATTGCCTACCTAGCCACTAGGTGGACAAGACAGCCCAAGTCGGTGCCGGTCCCGGGCCCGGGTGAGTGGAGAAGGGTTGGCGTCAGGAAGGGCATCCGGCCATAAAAGATATCTGCCAGAACCAAATCATCATGGCAACCCCATATAAAATGGGATAAAGCTAAGAAAAGAAGACGTATATATATATGTGTATAATATATATATACATATAAATATATACATATATATATTTATATATATATAAATACTATACATATACATATATATATATATATATATATATATATATATATATATATATATATATATATATATGCATCTCTCTGGCGGCCACCGAGGTGCAGTGGAGTGTGCTCGTGTTCGAATCTGGTGCCGATGTTCTGAGATGAACAGGAAGGACATCCACTCAGGGTAATGGCCAACCTGACAAAACTAAAGTTCTTTGAAAGAAGGCACCGTCGTAGCCTAATATATATATATATATATATATATATATATATATATATATATATATATATATATATATATATATATAATATATATTAGATGACTGATTAATTGATCCAGACGGATGTAGTGACTCAGAATATAATAAGACATGAATCTTCCTTTTATTTTGTACACTCTGATGAAAAAATGTATTATAGATATATTTTGTAAAATTCAGCATCCAGCATACTCTCCTGAAGACTCAAAGAGCATGAGGCTAGTTTTTTTATTGACATTTCTCATAATTTTATTTCTGTGCTGTTACAAAACGATTCAATGCATATGAAAATCCGTATGTCCAATGTAGCAGCCATACTACATTTAATTTAGTATACCATTTATTATACCTCTGCTTCCCATCAATAAGCTGAAAAAGTGAAAATGCACCACAGAAATTACAGTATATTCCCCTATGATAATAATCTAATGATGGTCAGTTACAAAACAAGCAAGTACAGGTTAAGTTGTGGCTAGGCCATCAACTTTCCGGACATTTATACCAAGCTCTAAAAACTGAGAGATGAATGCACACTCACACACCCATATAAACATGACGATCACACACACACACACTCATAGTAGTAGATAATTGCAAATATTGCCTGAAATTTTCAAATGATGACACAAGCATAAAAATTGGCACAACGACGACGACAACAAGAACAACAACAACAGCAATAATAATAATAATAATAATAATAATAATAATAATAATAATAATAATAATGATAATAATAACAATAATAATAATAATAATAATCCAAGATAACCACCCAAATATTCTATAAAAACATACTTTTGCGTGTAAATTGGATTAACTTTTTACCAATTGTGACATTTGTACATCCTTTATCCTTTTTTAACCTGAGCCTTTGAGAATTAATAAATGTGGAAATAGCTCATTAAATTATCAGTTGTAGCCTAAATAACAAGGTATCGCTATTAAGTTGCAAAAACTTGGGCTCGTAAAGTATTACATTTGTATTATAACTAAGTACTATGAAAATAATGCGTGTCGAAAATGTAAAAAGAAAGAAAGAAAAAACAATATAATGCTAATAAATATAATTCTGCAATGTTTGATGACTATGCTAGAGAAGAGTCTTACTATACCATCTAAAGGAGGATTGATGTTTGTTTGCCTTCTACCAGGACAATCTTAACTCTGAGACTTGCTCCAAGCAAAGGGAAGGCGTCAGGAGATAGGGTGAAGGAACAGGTAGAACTCAAATTAACTTTCTTGAAAGGAGATATGAACAAGACAGGGTTGTTCCTGTTCTTTGCATGATGATGTTAACAGTATCAATGTAACAAAGGGTGAAAATGCTGTCAGTAACAAAACAAGGGACCTTTCAGTACTCTCCCCATGTCGATATGAAGAGGCAGATACAACATGTTTCGTATATACCAAAGAGGTCATTCTGGAAAAGTATAAATCGGTGATCCAGGCCAATGACGCAAATGTGGTTGTCATAGCTA
>NC_051386.1:22267879-22288568 GCF_015228065.2 Penaeus monodon | reverse complement strand
ATTAAATATATTATATATATATATAAATATAATATATAATTAAAATATAAAATATATAATAATATTATATATATAATTTTATAATATATATTAATTTTTATAATAAATTTATATATATATATTTTATATATATAAATATATATATAATATATATAATATTAAATATTTATATAATATAGTATATAATTAAAATAACAATTTTATTTAAACCGGAAAATATATAATTTTATAAATATTATTATATAAATAAAAATAATAATAATATAAATATTAAGTAATATATAATATTATTATATAATATATAAATTAAATATATATATTAAATTAAATTATAAAAATATATAGTATAATTATAAAAAGTATAATATTTTATAATTATATATATATATAATATATAATAAAATATTAATATTAAAAAAAAATAGAATAAAATAAAATTTTTAAATTAAAATTTAAAAATAAATATTTTTTATAATATATAATTATATATATATTATATTATATATTTTAATATTATATATATATATAAATTATTATAAAAATATATATATTATAAATTTATAATAATAATATATAATATAAAGAATATAATATTTAGATCTTTTATAATATTATGATATAAAATTTATCTATATTTTTTTAAAAATTTTTTTATTTTTAATTTTTATTATTTGTTTATATCTATATATTTTAAAATAATATATAATATGTATATATAATTTAAATAATGATATATATTATAAATATTATTATTATATCTTAAAAATTTTTTTATTAAATATTATATTATTAATATATATTGTTTTTAAACTATAAAATTTTTATAATATATATATATATATATATATATATATATATACATATATATCACATATATGATATATAAATATATATATATAATATATATATATATATATATATATTATTAAATATAATATATATATATATATATATATATATATATATGTATATATATATGCATGATAATATTTTTATGAATGATATCTATGTACATCTATCTATCTATCTATCATATCTAGCTACATTCTAATAATAATATATAATATATAATATATATATATCTATATATATATATATATATAAATTTTTAATATACTATATATATCTATATTATTTGATATATGTATATGATATATATATATATATATATATATATATGTGTAGGTCTATATATATATATCTATATCTATATATGTTATATATAATATATATAATTATGATAAATATTATATTTATATATATCTATATATCTTAATTAATATATATAGTGTGTGTGTGTAGCTATGTATGCGTGTGTAGATATGTGTTTGTCCTTTTTCACCCTTGTATGTGTGTGTATATACATACTACATATATATATAATATAATATAATATAATATATATATATACATATATGGTATATATATATAATAATATATATATTATATTATATATTTATTATATATATATATCTATATATATATATGTTTACAATAAGCTTTAGCCCCGAAAACAGTGCCACCCTCTGGAAAGGACAGGGTGGTAAACAAATACCCGTTTCATAGAATACAAAATTATTCTTATGCTAATGTAGGGTGTCAAACCCACCTTTTAAGTAAAGATATAAGCACGAGCTCAGTTTTTACTTATTCCATTTGATAGATTTCATCAGAAGTTCATTCGTGTCACTCCATAATTACATTTACGATTTCATTGATTCATGTATATATATACATATTCGACAAGTCATAGTATTCTGCCTAATTACTTACTATGTAAGGAGAAAGCAGAAAGCCATTATTTTTCTTAACACGATATTTACATCAAACACAATGTTCAGTAATTAACCATCACCACATCATCGACAGTATTCAGCACTCTCATCATCATTAACACACCATAATGTGACACATCGATAAACAGAATGAATATACATATATAAACAATGAAATATATATAGAAAGTGAACCTATAAAGACACACATTAATAACTAAGCGAACCACAAAGCGGCCCCGCCCGACCACCGACCAGCGCTCGCCAAGCTCGTTCCCTCAGACGTCCAAGTATGTCCGGAGTTCCTTCCAGTTATTACATACAATGAAGAAAGTTTCGAACCCATGTCCTGTGAATCGTGAATGTGAATCTTGAGCCCCGGAAAGTGTACAACTATTCGAACACCAGTCCCCTAAAGCTACGTCTTGCAATGCAAAATCCGTAGTCGGGTGAGGAGACTAGCGCAGGTCGATGCCCAGGAAGCAGACGCGGTGATCTCTAGCATTATCACACCTCCCTCCTTAAAAGAAAAAAAAAATTAATGATACTTTTTTTTTTACATTATACACATTAAATACATTGTAGGGAAGTTACTTTAATATTCAGTAGATTAGTGCATCAACAACAACAACAAATTTTTTTATCTTTAATCTGTAAACCAAAATCATACAACAGAAAACGATACATTGACAAAATACTTCACCACACATGGGGAACTATCATCACATGGTAACAGTATTGACATTTTCTCACTGGACAACAATCTGTGAATAAGGGACAATATTAGTAACAAAATCTAGCAAACATCACCGAGAAGAAGTGATACGAAGACGATTTACTTAAAAATCAAATGTGATTTCTAGTAGAGCAATCGGCGCTTACATTTTCTTGCCTTTATAGGTGTGATACTCAAGGTTATATGTCTGTTCAACCTAAGCCTCCACCACATGATCTCTGGTTCTTAGAAGTCATTTCTGGATAAGAAAACCAAGTGGTTGTAGGTCTGTGTAAACTTTAAGGAATACGAGGGCAGGATAGGAACATACACTTCAAAATGCTGAGTGCTAGAGTGAGACTCAGAGTTTCTTTTTCCACAGTAGAGAAGTTTTTCTGATGTTTAGTAAATTTCTTCGAGGAATGCAGTTTCGCAGGATTCAGACCATTTAAATTTTACCTTTTTCTTTAGCAAGTCTGTCAGTGGGGCTACAACATCCGAAAAGTTTTTACAAAAATCGGCGGATAATACACTGCCATGCCAAAAAACCTCATCTCGTACTTGTTTTTTTTGTTTTTGGCACAGGATAATTGTCGATTGGCCTCGATCTTCCCATTCCAAGGGCTAACTTGCCCTGACTACAGTATAGCATAAGTAAGTAGTAACCTTGGCTTGAGCCAGAATCACTTTTGGACGAGGTTTACCGTCAGTTTGCCGTAGTTAGCCTAATCAAACAGCTCCAGCAGCCTGGATACATGAATCTTTCCAAACTATTTGGATATATATTGACATCATCAAGGTAGGTCTTTACATCCATTTATACAGCAATTATATTGTTAATTAGCCTCTGGACAAAAGTTGCAGGGGATTGTTCGCAGACCGTAAACGGGATGAGGACGCTGATGATACTGATAACGCCCATTGGCGTTACCAAAGCAGAGATGCTGTTTCGCACGTTCTGGAGAGGAATCGCCACAATAACCCTTTAAAAGATCG
This sequence comes from Penaeus monodon, assembly GCF_015228065.2. NCBI lineage: Eukaryota > Metazoa > Arthropoda > Malacostraca > Decapoda > Penaeidae > Penaeus > Penaeus monodon. The sequence goes on along the minus strand of NC_051386.1, from coordinate 22,285,082 downwards.
ATTTTGGTTACAAAATTTTGCATTGCCTACCAGATCAATGCAACGTATTATCCGGGAATAGGATAACTATCATCTCTAGTAGTTAAGATTCACACGTCTGAAATCAGTGCAGAAACGCATAGATCCATCTGCTTAACGGAACCAATATGCAAGGAGAACTCACTCACTCATGCTAGGCTCGAGAATGCCGTTTTTAACATATAACTTATTTCTTGCCCTTAACTGATGGATGTTTTAAAGGGTTGAGTCTATAAGGATGTTGCTTAATCAGGAGAATGACTACCAACATCAACATCATGATAAAGAAGATTGTTTTGCTTGGGACATCAGAGAACAAATGGGAAGTATTCATGGAAAGACTGACTCAACTCATCTGTAGCAGGCTCTGATGTGTGTTTATCTACAATGTTAAATCTTTAAAATTTCACAGTTACGTAATTTAGAGTGAGGTAATTTTAAGATACAGAGTGTGTTTAGGTGGCGAACGGATGATGGAGAGGTCCACGGCTGCTCAAACATGCGAATACCGTTATGATGATGATGACACTATCTGAGAATCAGCATCCCTCGCATCATACCTTCCAAGTTGTTTATTTAAGTTCAGTCAAATGATTTCGGCACTTTCATCTATTGTCACTCATAGGAAAATCTTACGTTCGAAATAAGGCTTCATTGATTAAGTGACACAGTCGCGTCTTTTTACGTACTCCCTGGATTTGTATAAACATAATTTAGGGGTTTATTTATTGTTCTCTACGACTTAAGGACGTAGTACCATGCTTTTAGTGACGTCCAGGCACGAGTAGAAAGACCAGCCCACTTTATCACCTAGCAAGAAATAATCGAGGCTAGTTTCTTATCGTACCACGGACTCAAGCGTGTCTGGGCCGCCACTTAATTTGCTCTTGCCATTTTCACAAAGCTTTTGTTAGTATCTAGATCGAAAATCCATCACATACTTCAAAATGTTTGAGTCTCCCTCACTACTCAAACCACTTCTCTCTCAAAAGCTAAAGGAACCTCTTGCTTCATGGCCGAAGACTAGTTAAAAGACTAAATCTAAGGACTCCCTGAAACGCTCTCTCTGACTGCAAATATAACACAGGTATACCTTCATCCCACTCTTTTTCCGTGTTAGACAGTAAGATTGGACAATCTGAGAGTTTGGTGAAAACTTTCTTACTGCACCTGGGGGAGTCGGGATGATAGTTTAGTTTAGTTAGTCCTTTATTTACCCACCCCTGGCTAAATGCACAGGCAAGCTGGGGTAAATTGATGCATGGTTATAAAAATATATGTATTACATTTCAATTTTAGGCTATAAATATATGATAAGTGCTATATCAATTAAAGAAAGGAACGTTTATCTACTCAGCTGCAACGCCGCGTACATTGGGCGTGGAAAGGCATTGCTACATTTGATATGCAGTCATGTGATGCTACATTCCAAATTTAGGATATGATATAAGTATATCTTCTAAGACATCAGAGGACTGGATGATAGGCACTTGAAATTTGGTGCTCAATCTCTAAGAGTTTCATAGATTGTTGAAAGACCCCGGATAAGAAATTGCTGCCCTGATACTGTCTGAAACAAAAGATTTGGTAACCCAAAAAGTAGTGAAAAATTATTTAAAACCTTCCACAATTGCAAAAGCATTATTTTCCTGAAAGGAATTGCTTCAGGTAAGCGAGTAATCTGGTAGATATCGTCAAAAGATACGAATTACCAGCCTGGTCTTCGGGAGAGGACTACAACAGTCATACAATCACTTACTGAATGGCTCAGACATCGCAGGTATGGGTTACAGTGGGGCGGCGTGGGTGATTTATGATTCGGTTTTCGACCAACTGACCAACTTGATGACACGTCTTACAGTAACAAACTAATCTTTCCTCATACCCGGGCCAGTAAAATATTTTTGTATCCTATAGTACAAGTCATTTAATAACAAGATGCCTGCCATGTGGCGAATCATGAGCTAAACTCAGTATCTGCTCCAATAATATCTCAGGATGATAATCTGATGCACCGTGAGCCAATCGCTCCCCAGCAGGACACGTGTTGAAGGTCTCATATTTTCCCCCCTCCATTAGAATGCCATTCTTCGATATAAACCCGTAGGACATCGATATGACAGTTTCTGTCGAGCTAACTAGCAATCTCGGTTAGTAGTTCCGTATCCTCCTTTTGCTGATCTATTAAATTCTTCCTCTCTACGGGCAAGTACTTCGCTCGTCAACAAACCACACTGATATCGGATTCATGGCAAAATAACGAGTTCAATTCCTTAACTAACGTCCCCCAGCACATCGTCCACCATACCGCGCGGTCTTTTAATTTGGTTTTCACTCACAGTGGTCACACACCCGTCCCTTCTTCAGGTCCTCACGACTCACTTCCCCACTCTCCACAGCCGGGTAAATCTCCGTCTCCTCACCTAATGCTACTGCTGCCATGTCAGGGTTCTGAGGCACTCAGAACAATAGGATATTGATGCCACAAAATACCTTCTCTTTTATCAGGTCATTGCGAGAATAAACGAAAAACGTCTTCAGGTAGGAAACTAGTACCACTCGGACGTTAATTACTCATGTCTATATAGTCCACATTTAAATGAATAGGTGAAGTGGAACACTCATTTGTTACACACTCGATTCCAGCCAATATAGCATTAGCATTAACAGAAGACTCCTTTAAAGGAGGCAAGTATACCTCTCTAGCTTAAGGACATTAGAGAACCCGGAATCTCAAATATAACCCAGACTTCTCGCTACCTTCTTCAACGATCAGGTATACAGTACCCTTGAACAAGGGTCGGAATTCTGCTTCTAACTCTTCCCTATGCGGCGAACATTCTTACAAAACGGATTACATCTGAATCCTAACACTGGGGCAAGAGCTGTTGGAACAATCCGTGGACCTTCTTTCTTTAAGAAACACAACAATTACTTTTAGTATGACCCAAAACATTACAATTAAAATACCTAATGGCTCTTCTATTAGAACTCTGGCCAGGACTGGCAGTGTCCTTTTTATATTGCATCTTAAAATTACCTGTCGGTGGAGACGGTTGTGGATGACACTTGACCCTTTTACAAAGGTTTCTTTCTTCTGACGTAATAATACCTGCCATGATGTATAAGAGAAAAAATCTTCTACCATACGGATGCTCTGTCTAACACCAATCACTCTGTTTTCATTCAGATAAATTTCTAATTCTCGGGTACACATTTTTAAATTCTTCACAAGCAATTAGTTGGAACACAATTTATCATAGTCCTTACACCACTCCTCGCTTTCCACAACGGTAAACAAATACGCTTTTTCTTTGCAAATTACAGATAATTTGGACTGTTCAGTCTTACGCACACTACGGCATTTCAATCTGTAGGCTTCAGGTACTAACTCTATCCTTTTAATATAGCACTTTTAACTTTATAGTAGTCGTCACAGTCAATACTGGCATGCACATATATATAATATCCGGAAGCCTTTCCACTAAGACAGACTGAAGGAGCAATGTCCAATTACTCCTTAGGCCCATCGCGACCTTAAAGCTATTTTCTCAAAACAAACTAAAAATACTTATCAACCAGCATTCTCTTGAACATGGAGGAAAGAGCTTACATTATTTGGCAACATTGAAAGTAGAACATGTTGAAGGAAACGACCCCTTACTTCCCAACTCTTTCAGTCTAAGTTCTCTCTGAATTCTAAACTCTCTTCATTCGAACTCATTCTAAAGCTCAAGTTCTTTCAGTTCTAATCATATGCGCATGTCACGCCACACATTCCCGTATCTTCAACATGATTTAAAGCAGACATATCAAAACATAATTCAGTCTCAACCATATCACTTAATTATGCAATCCTGATGTTCATTCTTTCTCATACCAACTTTGCACACTAATTCTGAAATAACCGGCAAATTTTATCAAATCAACATTTACGCAACTCAATCAGTATTTCCACTGATGGCGGAATGAACAAACTCGTTTACACACAAGTCATTTTAGTAGATTCTGGCTTTCCTTCACAAAATATAAAACAGTAATTTCAAATTGAGGGAAAGTTCCGGACAGGCCCCAATTTGTTTACATAAGCTTTAGCCCTCCTGAACAGTGACACCCTCTGGCCAAGGAAGTGGTGGTAACAAATACCGTTCATCGGAATACAAAAATATTCTTATGCTAATGTAGGTGATCAAAACCCTTTTAAGTAAAGATATAAGCACGAAGCTGCTCAGTTTTTAATCTCATTCCATTTGAGGATTTCATCAGAAGTTCATTCATGACACTCCATAATTACATTTACGTATTTCATTGATTCATGTTATAGTATATACATTATGTCGACAGTCATAGGTATTGTGCCTATTACTTTACATATGAAGGGAGAAGCAGAAAATCCATTATTTCATCTTCAACAAAATATTTACATCAAACCACATGCTCAGTAATTAACATCACCACATCATCGACCAGTATGTCAGCACTCTCTCATCATTCAACACACCCATAATGGAACAATCGCTAAACAGAAATGAATAGACTATAATAAAAAATGAAAAATATATATAGAAAATGTGAACTATAGACACACATTTAATAAACTAAGCGAACAACAAGCGGATCCTACCGAACCACCGACAACGCTCGCCAGATCGTCCCTCAGACGTCCAAGTATGTCGAGTTCGTCCCCGTTAGTCACCATGCAAGAAAGTCGAACCCATGTCCGTGAGCCGTGAATGTGAATTGAACCCGACTAAGTGGACACTATCGAACAACCAGTCCCCTAAAGCAACGTCTTGCAAATGCAAAAAATCCGTAGTAGGGTGAGGAGACTAGCGCAGGTCGAGCCCAGGAAGCAGACGCGGTTAATCATTCCTCCAGCATTATCACAATATTTATATATATATATATATTATATATATATATATATATATATATATATATATATATATATGTATATATATATATATATAACATAAGTGCGACACACTTGAGGAGAAAAGCAAAGAAGGGGGGGGGGGGGGGGGGGGGGGGGAAGAATCCCGAAAGTAAATGGCGCGGTGGCGCTACGTACATTTCCTTCTCATACTTTCATTATTCAGGCAAGTTCGGTGGAGCTGGAATACCAAATGAGGCCGGCAAGTGTACTGACACAGGATCACTTGTAACGGAACTAAGCCTTATTATTAATATTCATGAAAGGGGAGTCTTGCCTGGCTGCGAGAGAGAATTATTCACAAACTTCTATGATATTTTTGAACGAGAAGTTTTCTTTTCCATATCTCTTTTTGTTTATTGAACTTCTTGGAGGCAGATGGCATACATATAAGTATATACACCAATATATCTGTCTGAGAGAGATTCAGATTTTTGTTTTGTTTTTATTATGTTTCAGATTCATATAATTTATTAGCCAAAATATGCACAGGTAAGAATTACATAAAGACACATTAAGATAATTAGCTGAGAATCTGAAGAGTAAAACTCTCTTCTTAAGATCTTAAGAGTAAAACTCTCTTCAGATACCCCGTGAAAGCTGTCTATACGTATGGCAATAATTTACGAAACTGTAGAATTTAAAACAAAAGAAATACGAAGATATAGTACGAATTTCTGATATAGATGGCATAATATATAAAGTACGATTTTAACAATTTATTAAAAGACTGTCGAGTTGAAGAGTTCCTCATATGTTCGGGAAGGTTGTTCCAGATTTCTGGGCGTCGACAAAAAATGCAAGACTGAGATTGTGAAGATTGCACCAATGGAACATTTAGGGTTCAGTTTATGAAAGCGTGCCTCTGACTTACCCTGGTGTAAAGATATAAGAGGAAATCGATTTAAACACGAAAAGTGAACTGAAGTATTTCACGATTACATTAATCGTCAACAATTTTAATTGATTAAAGGCATTAAGTGAGGATGCAACTTTGTTATACCTGCCATTTTTCGTATAACTCTTTTTTGTACTTTGCTAGTGGTTCCATAGAGATAGTATAGGTTCCTTCCCATATCACTCTACAGTAAGACATATAAGGATATATTACTAAATAGCATATTGATTTTAATGCATTGACAGTAGCATGTGTAGGGTATGAGACCCATCAATTAAGACCCATTTAAGGTATGTTTTTAAATTGTGGGAGGTCATTTTAGAATTATTTTATTACTATTAAAAATATGAAATCTGACTTTTCTGTATTTAGAGTTAATCTGCTGCTTAACCGTTATTTCTGTTCATTTGTGTATCTTTGTGATAATATGATGTATTGAGGGATCCGAGGCATTGATATTGCTGTCATTTGCATACAATATGAATTTTTTAAAAGGTGCTAATGTTCATAATGTCACCAATATACAAAAGGAATAAAGCCAGGCCCAGAATGGTTCTTTGTGGTACACCATGAGTTATTGATTGTCAGGAAGAGGCTTTCTTATCATATTGAATTCTGTTGCTAAAGTAAGATTTAAGCAGACCAAGCGAATTATTCCTAATTCCATAATGCACCTTTTTAACAGTAAGAAGTTGTGGTTTATGGTATCAGAGGCCTTAAACAAGTCAAAAACATGTCAAAGGTTCCGTACAGATTTTTCTGTAGATTTGTTGTTTACGAAACCAAAATGAGATGGAGTGATAATATTTGAATCATTTTCATGATTCAAATATTATCACTCCATCTCATTTTGATTTTTTTTGAGTATTTTACTAACTGCAGATATATGCATGACTATTAGGGATTAATCCGGAAACTAGTGAGCAATTTACGATATTCAACAAAGGGGAAGCGATTTATGGAAAGATGTGTTTAATTACTGACATTGAAATATTATCCCAACGTCACCAGACGCTGTCCCTCCCTCTGCCGCCGGCCATCATGTGCTCAACACATGCTGCTGCCTCCGAGTGTCCCTCTGAAGGAGTAAAAAGAACCCATTTACTTCGTGTTTCACTCAATCATGAAGTGTTACCCTAAGTTCGCGTTCTGTCATTTGCTCGATCGTGAAGTCATTCAAAAATCTGTCACCGAGAAAGTTAAAACAAAATTATAGCTGCAGTGACCGACTGTTCTGGCGAGTTCTGAGTTCTGACAGCAGGCTTCTGTTACGTCGGTAACCCCAGCGTCGTTGATTTTCAGTGCTATGTGTTGCGATTGTTTTTTCCTACTTAAAAATCTGTTGATTCTATCCATTTGGCATTTGCTACTGCCTGCACTATCTTCCATTTTTTCTGAAAAAAAAAGCTTTAGCTTCTCGTAATTGCCAAGGAGCCAGTTTACGGAGTCTTTTGGCATAATTCCTCTGTACTTTAGTTTCATGATTTATTACGTTTTTCAGTTCTCTAGGGATATATGGTTTGTTGATGTGCTTGTTTTAATATTCTTGGATTTTAAAGGAAAACACGTATTAAAATTTGCACGTACACTAGTTTCAAATTATCATATGCAACTTCACGACTTAATGATGAATACAAAATCCCATGATACTTGAGATAACTGCATCCTGAATTTGTCGATATTTGCTTCACCGAATTCTCTATATTCCACCAGTTTCTCATTTGATTGTGTCGTTTTTAAGAGTTATGTACGAGATGAGAAAATGGTCTGGTATGTAAATAATTGCCGAACATTTTTTTTTTTAAAGATCTAGGTTATAATTTCCAGCTAATATAAATAATTAGTTTTTAGAAAATGCAACTGAGAATTTTACGTTCTTCATAAATTTATGGATGTTATTGTGTAGCCTTCTCTCTCCTACTAGAATATTCTTTGTTGATATTTTAATTTCTGCAAATATTGACTCGATGAAGTCTTCACTGTGAGTGAGATCAGTTCTGATAATGGAGTCGAATGTCCCATGTAATACAGGTAATACAGGGTAATACAGCCCAGGGTAATACAGCCCAGGGTAATACAGCCCAGGGTAATGCAGCCCAAGGTAATACAGCCCAGGGTAATACAGCCCAGGGAATGCAGCCTAGGGTATGTGACCACGGTGGGGCAACTTCCACTCTCATACTGAAATATGGAGGCTGAAATACGAACCAGTTGGAATAATAAAACTTATATTAACACAGTAAATCACTTCAGTTCAGGTCACTTCACTTATGTAATCACTAAGTGTTTGTCAATTTTCACCATTTTCAAGAATATAAACGCATAATGTGTATCAGTGTGGAGTTCGGAGCCAAGTGGCTGACCATATAACGGCGACCTCCGACCATGGTTTTCCTCTGGTTCGAAGCGGGGAAACGGGTCGTCCGGCTAAACCAAATGGTTCGCTGACACACAAGCACGCACGCACTCACTCTCACATTTCACACACAAATCAGAAATAAAAATACCAGTAAGAGAAACCACCAAACCATGTACAATGTTCATATCTATCTATCTATCTATCTATCTATCTATCCATCTATATATCTGTATATATCTGTATATATATATATATATATATATATATATATATATTATATAATACACACAAAACACACACACACACACACACACACACACACACACACACACACACACACACACACACTCACACACACACTCACACACACACCAGTGTGTGTGTGTGTGTGTGTGTGTGTGTGTGTGTGTGTGTGTGTGTGTGTGTGTGTGTGTGCTTGTGTGTGTATTTATTCACATATAGAAAGATAGATACATACATATATGAATTGTTTGCGCGTGTATGTTTGTATGTATGTATTTATACATTTACGTATATATATGATATATTGTTAAGTAAGTCCCGCATTGAAGTAGTAGTTATAATGAGAAGAATAAAGGATGAAATTCGCCAACATTCTTTTGCTTATAAAAAAAAAATCAAGCATAAGCCCGCATAGTGCTGCTCATATTGCTCTTGATCCAGCTTATCGCAGCTACTGGCAGTCATGAACTTCCTTTCGCCACTTCACAAACACATGGAAGGTGATAAGCAGCTATTTCGCGCTCCATAAACCCGGCTTGTCTCGGGGCTGTTAAGTGCGAAGGATGAGCATTCGCAGACGCTGAGTCAGGGCGAGGATCAGCCGAAAGCGGGAGCATCGAAGTTCATCAGCCGCACGAGTGCTCTCGCTCCTGCGGCGAACCAACTTTCCGTTTCGATTTTTGGGCGAGGTTCGTGTGTTTTGTCTTACTCACGGCGCTCCCGACATAATCTGCGATTGATAACCAACAGAAACATACATACGCGTGCGTGTGTGTGTATATATGTGTTTATATATATATATATATATATATATATATATATATATATATATATATATATATATATATACATATACATATATATATATATATATATATATATATATATATATATATATATATATATACATATATTTGTATATGTATTACACACACACACACACACATGCATGTGCATATATACAAGTAAATATATAGACCTATATGCATATGTATCAAACACACACACATAAGTGCATATAAATAAGAATCGTCCCTAAATTGGACTCGACTATCCGCCACTGCAAGTATGCCCCAGAATGGCCAGTACCAACCATACCACACGACCCATCAGAAGTGTAGACGAGAGTAATGATTGCGAGGTCCCCCCCCCCGTGAGCACTCGGTGGAAATTGATTTAGAAATTCATGAGTTCTCAGTTATCTATGCAAGGTGGATAATGCAGTGTCGAATCTTTGCCACTCCAGGTATGGTAGGGTCGAGTGGTATGGTTGGTTTACTACTGGTCATTCCGGGCCATACCTGGAGTGGCAGAGAATCGAGCCGTGGTCAAGGAGGGTTGTTGTTTATCTATATTTGTTATTTATCAATCGCTTTAGTCAGGTGAGTTAGTTGCTCATACATTCATAACCCCAAATTAAATTTAACATAGTTTTCACGAATAACCATACTATCAGCACTTTTTAAAAGATGAGAGTCTCTTGTTTCAGATTTATGTTCAAGCATTGTGTATATTTTTAGCTGTCCTATCTGTAATACTTGGTATATTAAAGCAACGACCTTGAATCCTTGGACATATTGAGAACAGGTCTACCTCTGAGCAAACTGGTATTCTTTTCTAGTCGCCAACACTGTGTATGGGTAGAAAACCACCCATACACACAGTGATTATAAATTCTGTCTACATCATCCAATAGGTTTGTCTCCGAATCTTTGTATATTCACCAAGATGAAACCTGAGTTCAATAATTACAGCACAGCCACACAGCTTTTTTCGGTGCAATCCTATGGCAATAATCACCTTTTTACTAATTATGGTGTTTTGTACCTTTTTCTCTTTATATACTTCCCATGTTCTTTCGTTTATTTTTTCTTTGTTTCGCTTATTATGTGACATTTATATAAATTTGTATAAACCTTTTTTCTGATTTGTCAAGCTCTAATGTTTTATTTTTTTCTTTGTTGCATCTTATCCCAGCTTGTATGAATTCCCTTGGCCATTCCATTTAGGATCTAGCGTATTCAGTGTGCTCAGGTTGACAAAATCACCCTTTTAAGCGTGTTACAGCAGCACCTGTGTGTTAGGGCCCACCCCACACCTTTAAGCTGTCCCTTTCCAGACCACCTTGGGAGTATCTTTTGAAGGGTTGTTTAACCTGTCGGAACTCAGTTTGCAAGCTATACCTTTGGACAGGCTCAGGATTTCCTTGCCTGGGCAAAGGACGGACCTGAACCTTTAGTTCAGGAGCATTCTGCCTAGCAGCCAGAGGCCTATGATAAGATATCAGGTGCAGCCTCGGAGCTGTCACTGTTGGAGGCCTCCTGCGAGCTCTGACTGAAGTCTCCAAAGACTTTCTTTGTAGGAGAAGCTCCCATCAAGACGGGCCCCCCCTCACTACATACAGCAGGAGGGCAATGGATGGCGGGAAGGAGAACAAACCAGAACCAAGGCAAAGGACAGACCTGGCTGTGCAAACAGCACATGGGCACGTCGCTTATGCCTCTTGTGGAAAAACTTTCTCCCGTTGATCATTATTACCAATACTCCTTTTCAAATTTGTACCTTTTTTACATGCTTTGCAAAAAGCCTTTCATGAGCTCTTTGCAGTGTTAGCCAGCATTTTGGATCTAGATCTAGTTGTTGTATCATCTTGATTGACACCTGTTGTATCACACTTCACACACACACACTCTTGGTTGTCCATCTTCCTTAAAAGAGTTGGCTCCATGCCCATAACCCTGGCAGTAGAAGCACCGCATAGGGTTGGGTACATATGGCATTACCTTGAGGTGGTACCAACTTAACTGATTCAGTAAGGACTAAAGTATTCAAAAAGTTCAGGAGAGCTTGGTGTCGACATATTCCAAGACCATCAACTTTCTTCCTTTAAAACGTATTTACTGCACACAGCATTAAAATTCTTTATTACCTCTAACAGTTTCTCCTCCGGAACCCCCCCTAAGGCAAGCCGCTCTTGCGCGGTAGGGGGGCTGACATCCCCGGGTCCCAATGATATGCGTGATCTGGACAGAGGGCTAACCCATACGGAGGGGTCACAGTGAAGGATGAGACAAAATGGCTTGGCTGGACCGGGAAGAAAAAAAAAACCCAAATCTCTCTTCTTACACTCGTGGTTTGCTTGCGATGCGCTATCCTATATTACAGGAAGACAGCGAGTTTCCTCGGAGGTTGAGCGATGCCTGCCACGCTGCCGCCTCCAGCTAGCAAAACACAACTCTCTGAGTCCTTTATTCTGATCTAGACGGGTGAGCTGATCAGGCCCGGGTCAAGCCAATCGATCTGGTCAAATCATCAGGCCTAGGCCAGTCAATCAGGCACTATTCAGCGGTAGCGCCATAGGTTCCGCGACTCCATCCATCAGAAGTACGTAATAGTGGCTGCGTATATTTCCTCATTACCCCTCGTAGGCTGTTGGGATGATTTGAACCCCAACTATAGCTTCCCCTGCGTTGGACTCCATGCGTGGGTGACGGGTGAGGATGAGGAAATGAAGAAATTACAAATCTGTATGAGTACTACAAATTTACAAAGATCTAGCTCTCTCCTGCTGACCTGCGCAACCTCGATATTTTTTTTCCTCTCTGCGCAAATCACACCTTGTCACTCTGCGAACCTTTCCAGCATATCCAAAGGTCAAGAATGCGCAATAGTAATGGTTCCCGGGCTCCCAAACAGGTAGAAGGGGAAACAGTCTCTACCTCAATCCACGAAGGAGACCTTAACTGACGTAAATATGAAAGCATTCACTCTTATAGTAAGTACCTGGTAGCTGATAGACCATGATGGTCGATCAATCATAGCGAATCTTGACATTTTTGAGAGTTCATCGGGAAAAATAGTTGAAGTATGTCATACGTGATCCTCGCATCACCCCACAGCGCAGAGCGTTAGCCCTAGGCATAGTTGAGGGTATTTCGTCACCAGACGCAGATCAGCTGTAGTGACCCATTCTTCGTGCGATATGCAACATTCGCTGTGGGCCCTCAAGTTTCATGCTATCCTCACAAAACCTCTCCAATCAGTGTAAGGAGAATTAGTATCCTTCCGAGATCTCTGATGAAGTATTCCGGAGGAGAAAACTGTTAGAAGCGAACGATCTAGAGAATTCTATAAAGTTCAGTGCGCAGTAAAACGATTTTAGGAGAAAGTTGATGCACCGTATATTGCCGAACAAGTCTAGCACACGCAGCATCTTGCTTCGATACTAATTTAACACATCTAAGTAATTCCAGAATCGGTTAAGTATATTAGCCTGCCAGGTACAACCTCAAGCCGATAAAGCCCATATCAGTGCCTACAACCTATGCAGGTGCTTTCCACTGCCACAAGGTGCATGGGCATTGCTCAGCCAACATCTGCCGTTTTAAAGAAAAGCCGACAAACCTTAAGCAGCCTATGTGCTAAAGGTAGTGCGTACAACAGAGTCATCAAGGAATCCGCAAGAAGAACCGATGACAACTCAATGTCCACTGGTCTACACTGCCCAAGAAGCCTCATGAACGCTTCTTCAAAGCAATGTAAAAGGCCTCAAATTTGCAAAAGGAAGTATTGCCGTATAATAAGGAGCAAGGAGAAAGTTAGTTTCCAGAGGCACAAAGGCCGACGATGCCCGCTAACGTGCTGATTTGACACAACCAGAAGTGTCACTTGCACTTTGTGTTCTAAAGACCCCATCCTCCTTACCCACTAACCTGCCCTCCAATGCCCTTTCTGTACAGCACACACTCTGTCCCACTTCCTCTAAACCTACAATCCAACAATTAGCCCCCTGACATTGCCCCCTCCTAGGTGAGTGTTTCCACAGAAACGGCTTTAGTAGGAAGCTGAGGGGGCTATCATTGAGGAGACTCCTTCCTACCACCAAAGCTAAGGTCTTTGCGAGCCATCCGGCATATGCGCTACCAGAGCCTACAACGGGTGACAGCTCCAGCCTGCCAGCCACAATGCACAGAAGCTACTGCCCCTGCTCAGGCCAGAATGCCGCTGAAGTAAAAGGCTCAGGACCACGCCGATTGCACAAGGCAAAGCGAAATACCTGACCTGTCAAAAGCAACTCCAGCTGCCACAACATCCACAGGGGCCTCCGCCCCTCGCCTAGATAGAATACCCCTGCAAGCCAAAGCGCTCAGATCCGTCCTTTGCTATGCAGAATAATCCTGCAAAACCTGACTCAAGGCGAAACCTGTGGAAATAAGTTCACAGAGGGCAAACAAATATTAAAAGGTACTCCCAGGATCCTGCCGAATAGGGACAGCCTAAAGGAACAAAAAAATAAAAATCAGAAAAAAAGAAAATAGCAGTAAAATAAAAATTCACTGATAATTCATAAAATGTGCTGAGGCAAACTCTGACCAAAGCGTGCCCTAGGCAAACACCCATTATGAAAAATAATCTAAAGACGCTTGACACTACCCTAATCCAATGGAACTGACTCACGCGGAATTCATGCACAAATGGAAAGAACTAGCCACAACATCTAGGCCACTATTCTTGCTTCATGCAGAACCCAGGCCCCCTTGGTATGCCCTACAAGTTGATGATGATGACATCATGGGAAAATCGTCCATTTTCCAGAGAGGCCATTCCAAGCTTCAAGCCCCATTATCGGAACCTTTGGCAATGGACCTAAATGGCAGGAAGTAGCAGTAATGCGCTGTATGCAAGTATTCCACTTCCAGCGCCATACACCTGCCAGACAACACTAGCCCACGACCTCTACACTGCCTTGCATTACCATAATACATTCCCCCTCCACATGATATCTAGAACATAATGATTTGAAGATCTACTTGGCCCACGTTGCCCATCCATTCTCTTACTCTTTGCGCGAGGATTTCACATGCACGTCGGCATCACCTCTGCGGAGACACTTTGCGCCCAACCCGCAGGCACAGGGCCTTGGCACGTCCTGTTCTTAAGAGATTAGATCGCAGCTATTTACTGAACAATGACACTCCCAACACATTTCCAAAGTCAAACTGCCGAACGACATTCTCCAATACGACTCCATCAATAGGCTCACCCTCACACTCCGATCTCACAGTGGAACGTCACTGGAAAGTTCATGGGAAGAACTTGCCATGTGGAAGGACCACAGTAAATCCAATACTTTTGGAGGAGCCAAGTGATATCGGCTTATTCCAGCCAATGCGAGTAGCAGAGATGCGCGACTTAACATGGCGCCCGGACTGGGAATCCTTTTTTAGCACATCCAACTGCAGTATTACAAGGGATCTGTGAATTGATTTCCATTGTATTCAAGATGCCTTGCTTAAGTCACCCTAAAATCACGAATTCACCTTTGCCAAGCCAGAAGCATCCATTCCGAAAAGTAGCGGCCATACCGTCGACCCAGCTACCATGCGTGGTCTGATGAGCCTGCCAACAAGCCTGTCAGAGCAAGAAAAGCTGCATTAAGGCACAAATAGAAACGACGCCCGAGCATTGATAATCTTGATCAATTACAAGAAGACCTGAGGCAAGGCCAGGCCTGCGTGCCTAGCAGGAGGCCTAGACGAGACGTCGTGGCAGACAGTATGCCTCTCCTCGCATTAACTCTGGAAGAACTCCTTAGCATGGGTACATATGCGACAAGGCTACGTAGATAGCCTGCAACGAGCCATAATCCATGTCACAACCTAGCTCTGAAGATAGATGGCATAGATCATCACAGAATAAAAGATGTTGCCAAAGGCCAGACTAAGCTAAATCCATGGCAGAGTATAAACTACCTCTGGAGCAGCATTACACTGCTCGCATTCTCACTTTTCGGGCCCAGAACAAGAACAACACCCCAGTTCGGTTCCTTCAGTAGGACTGCAGCCAGCAACTTTCCAAATACAACTTTGCCCCTTTTTTGCGCAAGGGATGATGGACTGACTTTGCACTATCTGCCGCTAAGACTGCCCCAGTGAAGTGCACGGCATTATTCCGCTACCAAATGATATCCATTCCCAGAGCATGCACTCACAAGAAGTTCCTGTTCAGACTATTTACTAGCAATTCTCATCTATAGACGAAGGAGCCGTAGTGCCATCCACATGCGAGAGAACGACTATAACATTTCCTGCTTCTAAACACTGGCAAAGAGATGGCCGACACCAGGAAATTACAGACCATAATTCCGCTTCACCAGCTGAACCATCTGCAAAGACATGATGGAGAAAATGGTCAACTTAGGGTTGACATGGCCCTGCTTCCAAAAGAAAACATGTTGACCGCCATATCAATATCGGCTTATAGAAAAATTAAGATCCAAACACAGCAGGCACTTGTGAGATAGGAAACGACTATAACGGAATTTACTTCGCACCACAGTGACGTTCACATGATAAGCAGCTCTTCTCTTGACCTTGAAAAGCCTTACGATCTACTCTGGAAGCATTGCATACTCATGAAGCTGTAAGACATGGTTTAAGAGAAGCATTACCTCACTGTCATATACAAAAGCCTTCTCGCTGACAGGAAGTTTAGAGTTCGCGGCTAGCGAAACACTTCTCCTTAACCTGAAATACAGCTGGAAGAGAGCGTCCCACAAGGGAGTGTCTTAAGTGTGACCCTGTTGCATTGCTATAAATGTCTCATGTAATCTGTATGTCGGATGACTTACTTACACTGCTACTTGCCGTCAGGAGGAAGCTTACAGGAATGTAGCAAGACGCCATGCATGACTGCAATAACTCAGGTTGTACAGTAGGCGCAACATATCATGCCAGGTTCCAGAATTTTACTCAAAGCAAGACCAAGGGAATATACATTCCACAACAGGAAAGTTCTCATCATTCCCTCTATTTAGGAGGAAACCACACTAGCAATTTAGTCCAAGAGGTGAACGTAACTTGCGTCCTGATTTTTTGACCAAGACTTACATGGGCTGGCTCACATCAAACATTAAAAGTGAATGAATACGTGGGGGTACTTTGGGGGACTACAAAAGCAGGATCTTTCACATTTCATATTGCAGGGTGGACAAGACCGAACAATACTTCTACGGCTTTACCGAGCGAGTAAATTCGCCTAGTAAGCTTTCGACTATGGATGTGCAAGCTTATTCACTAGTTCTCCGGATGTTGGACTCGGTTCATTAATGAAGCTCCTCAAGAATCTGGCTACTGGAGGCTTTCAGGTAACTTCACATGTGAGAGTACTGTATGCTCGAGAGCTGAATACTACCTCCTTTCATTACACCGGGAACATGAAACCTATGATTTATACACGAAGACTATCAAGAAAAGGATTCCAGGTCTCTCTTCATCCAGATTGGTCATTATCAACCCCCTGAGGATAGCCGCATCCTTATGGAAGGAGGAATGAGGAATCTTGTGCTAGAAGAACTTTAAGTACTCACGAAGGTTAAATGCGCTGTATGCGAATTCCCCAATTGCACCACCTACCCATTGCGAGCTAAATCACATCGAGCGAGGATTTAGGTCGCGAATGGGAAAGGGCGGAAGCAAGATTTCCTGAAGCAAGAACGTCAGATGAGAGATTTCTTCAGACATTCTAAGCTACCAAGCGATCGAGACGCAATATATACAGATAGGTTCGAAATCATGAAAATGCGTACAGTGCGGACCCTTTAGACAGCAGCTGAGCCCATGAAGGAAAAGACGCATACTGGCAGTCTTTCTAACTAAAGAGCCTCGATCTTCAATGCCCAGATTACATGCCCACCCTCGCAGCCAGTTTAAGGATGATAGAGATACTTATGCAACCATTCTATTGGATATAT
>NC_051386.1:22245379-22250379 GCF_015228065.2 Penaeus monodon | reverse complement strand
TACTCTAAGTGTATAAAATTATTGCAAAAACCATTATGCATAATTAAAAATTTTTAAAAAATTAGTCCCCCCTAAGGAAACTAATAACCCTCTATGTCAACAATCCTCCCCCAATAAATTCTTCAAATGTCATAGGGGAGACAAGTACATACGTCTTTGGTCCTGAGAATGTTACCATCTTCCCCTACATGGCAATTGTTAAGGGTCTTTCGGATCCCTTCACAAAGGCTTGATTTTTAGCCATCACGGCCCATGATCAGTTTTGTGCCCCCAATTTTTAGCCCTTTTTTTAATAACTTCCCTTTTCGGGGGGATGGATGCTAGTCACCAAACTGCCAAGGTTCTTAATCTCTCGCAGTTTTTTTCTGGAGATAGCCTCCAAATTGTTCCTTCCCTTAACGCGAAGAAAACTCCTGATGCTGGGTTTTCCCCGGCGGTGTGTGGGACAGGAAAAAAGCATCACAAAAAATTTTGGGTTCTGATCAGCTCGTCATTCCCACTGACACCAACATGCGCTGGCACCCAAACAGAGTTATCTTTTTACGGTTCATAGGCAAGCCAATCTTTAACCCCCTCACTATTTATGTGATGAGTTTAAGCTCTTGATTGCCTGCAAGGCACTATGAGTCACAATATATCACAATAGAATGGTTCATAAGATCTCTAGTCATCTTAACTGCTGCGAGGATGGCATGTAACTCTGCAGTGAAGATCGAGGCTGCTAGAGAAAGACTGCCAGATGCAGTCTTCCTTCTGCTCACTGCTGCAAAGCCCACACCATTTTCAGATTTCGAACCATCTGTATATATTGCGTCCGATCCTTGGTACTTAGAAATGTGCTGAAGAAATCTCTCTCTGACTTCTGCTTCAGATCTCTCCCCTTTCCCAATTCCGACCAAATCCAGCTCGATGTGATTAGTCCAAGGGGGGAATTGGGGAATTCCAACAGCCAGAACCTTCGTGAGACTTAAAGTTCTTCTACAAGATTCCTCATTCTCCTTCCATAGGATCGGCTATCCTCAAGGGGGTTGAAAACCAATCTGGATGAAGGAGATCCTGGAATCCTTTGTAGTCTCGTGTAGTAAATCAGGTTCATGTAGTCCCGGTGTAATGAAAGAGGTAGTATTCCACTCTCAGCATACAGGGACTCCACAGGTGAAGACCTGAAAGCCCCAGTACAGATTCTGAGAGCTTCATTATGAACCGAGTCCAACATCCGGAGAACAGTGAATAAGCTTCACATCCATAGTCCAAGCTTACTACGAATAAGCGCTCGGTAAAGCCGTAGAAGTATTGTGCGGTCTGCACCCCAAGATAAATGTGAAAGAACCTGCTTTTGTAGCCTTCACTTTTAACTGTTTGATGTGAGGCACCCATGTAAGTCTTGAGTCAAAAATCAGACCTAAGTACTTCACCTCTTGGACAAATTGCAGTGGGTTTCCTCCTAAATAGAGGGAAGGATGGAACTTTCCTGGTTTGTGGAAATGTATAGCCATGGTCTTGCTTTGAGAAAATTTGAACCCATGATATGTTGCCCACTGTACAACCTGATTTATTGCAGTCTGCATGCGTCCTTGCACATCCTGTAAGCTTCCTCCTGAGCAGTACAGTGTAAAGTCATCCACATACAGATTACATGAGACATTTATAGCAATGGCAAACAGGGTCACACTTAAGACACTCCCTTGTGGGACCCCTTCCAGCTGATCTTCCAGGTTAGAGAAAGTGTTTCCTACCCGAACTCTAAACTTCCTGTCAGCAAGGAAGCTTTGTATGAAAGTAGGTAATGCTTCTCTTAAACCAATGTCATACAGCTTAATGAGTATGCCATGCTTCCAAGTAGTATCGTAAGCCTTTTCAAGGTCAAAGAAGACTGCTATCATGTGACGTCACTGTGCGAAGGAATTCCGTATAGCCAGTTTCCATCCTCACAAGTGCATCTGTGGTTGATCTTAATTTTCTAAAGCCATATTGAAGGGTCAACATGTTTTCTTTTTCCAGCAGCCATGTCAACCTGAATTGACCATTTTCTCCATCAGCTTGCGATGCAGCTGGTGAGGGAAATTGGGGCTGTAATTTCCTGGTGCGGAAGCATCTTTGCCAGGTTTTTGGAACAGGGAAAGATTATAGCTTCTCTCCATGTGGATGGCACTGTGCCCTCTCTATAGATGCTATTAAATAGGTCTAACAGGAACTTCTGGGAGCTCTCTGGTAAGTGAGATATCATTTGGTACGGAATACCGTCACTTCCTGGGGCAGTCTTACGGCAGAGTTGCAAAGCAGAGTCCATCTCCTTGCGCAAAAATGGCAAGTTGTATGGAAGTTCCGCTGCAGTCCCTACTGAAGAACGACACTGGGTGTTGTTCTTGTTTTTGCCCGAAAAGTGGAGAATCGAGCAGTGTAAGATGCTCCAGAGGAGATCTCTGCCATGGAAATTTTGCTAGCTCATTTGCAACATCTTTTTTATCTGTGATGATTATGCCATCTATCTTCAGAAGGTTGTGACATGGATATGCTCTTTCCAGCGATCTTACGTACCTTGTCCCATACCCATGCTAAGGGAGTCCCAGAGTTAATCGAGGAGACATACTGTCTCCACGACGTCCGTCTAGCCTCCTCTAGCACGCGCCTGGCCTTGGCTCAGGTCTTCTTGTAATTGATCAAGATTACAATGCTGGGGCGTCGTTTCATTTGCCTTAATGCCAGCTTTTCTTGCTCTGACAGCTTGTTGGCACTCATCAGACCACCATGGTACTGGAGGTCGGACGGTAATGGCCGCTACTTTTCGGAATGGATGCTTCTGCTGCAAGGTGAATTCGTGATGTGAGGTGATTAACAGCATCTTGAATACAGTGGAAAATCATTTACAGATCCTTGGAATACTGCAGTTGATCTAAAAAGATTCCAGTCCGCATGTTCAAGACGCCATCTTTGCACTCCATTGGTGGAATCCATTCCCTCCTAAAAAAGTTTGGGAAAGGGGTCCTTCCATGCAAGTTTTCCATGATTCCAAGTAAAGTTAACTGTGAATCGGTGAGCCTATTATAGGTCGTATTGGAGAATGTCCCAGTTTGAATTTGGAAATGTGTGGGAGTGTCATTGTTCATAAAACGCATTATCTTAAAAAAAGGACTCCAAGGCCTCCTCGGGGTTTTTGCACAAAGTGTCTCCCAAGGGGTGATGCCGACCATTAAATTCCCAAGATAGAATGGAGTGGCAACTCCCCAAGTAGATCTTCCAATCATTAATGTTCAGATCATTGGGGAGGTAATGGTGAAACAGTGTAAGGTCGTGCAGTGTTGTCTGCAGGGGGAGGGCCCTGGAAGGGAAAATTCTTGACTACCATTACTGCTACCCTCCATGAGGTCCATTGTCAAAGGTTCCATATGGGCTTAAAATTGGTTCCTCTCGGGAAAAATGGGCGATTTTCCCGGGTCATAATCTCTTGTAGGCATACACAAGCCGGGTTCCATGAAGCTAGCAGATGTTGCAGTTCTTCCCATTTTGCATGAATTCCCTGACAGTTCCATTGGATTAGGGTATCCAGTTCTTTAGATTATTTATTCATAAGGTGTTTGGCAGCACCTTTGGTCAAGGTTTGCCCACACCTTTAGGCTGTCCCTTTCCAGGATCCTGGGAGTAACTTTTTAATATTTGTTGACCTGTGGAACTAGTTTCCACAGGTTTCCCTTGGACAGGTTCAGGATTTCTTTGCCTAGGCAAAGGACGGATCTGAGCCTTTGCTTCAGGGGTATTCTATCTAGCAGCGGAGGCCCCTGTGGATGTTGTGGCAGCTGGAGTCTTTTGGACAGGTTCAGGATTCCTTTGCCTTGGCAAACGGCCCGTGGCCTGAGCCTTTATTCGGGGCATTTCTGCCTAGCAGCAGAGGTTTTTCCTGTGGATGTGGTGGCAGCTGGAGCTGCACCGTTGAGGCCTCTGGAGCCTTGCCTGATGGCTCCAAAGACCTTACTTTGGGAGGAGGAGTCTCCTCAATAGACCCTCCCACCCTTTACTCCGTTTCTGGTGGAAACAACCCCACCAGAGGCAGTGTCAGCAATTTGGGATTGAGGTTTAGAGGAAGTGGCAGAGTGTGTGCTGTAAGAAGCATTGGAGGGCAAGGGTTAGTGGGAAGGAGGATGGGCTAGAACCAAAGCAAAGGACCTACCTGGTTGTGCAAACAGCACACGGGCACGTCGCTTTGCCTCTGGAAAACTAACTTTCTCCTTGCCCTTATTACCAATATTTCCTTTTCAAATTTGTTACCTTTTACATTGCTTTGAAGAAGCTTCATGAGCTTCTTGCAGTGGAAACCCAAGTGGGGACAGTTGTCAATCTCCTTTGATGACCTGTTGTACCCACTTTAACACATACTCTTGGTTGCCCAAAATTTTTTTTAAAAACGGCAATAGTTGGCTCCATGCCCAAAACCCTTGGCAGTGGAAGCACCGCATAGGGTTTGGGCACATATGGCTTTACCTTGAGGTGGTACCATGCTAACTTAACCGATTCTGGAAGGACTAATGTGTTAAAAGTTAGAAGAAGAGCTGGTGTCGGGCTGTCCAAACCATCAACTTTCTTCCTAAAACGTTTTTACTGCCACTACATTAAAATTCTCTAGTTCCTCTAACAGTTTCTCCTCAGGAATATTCATCAAGTCTCGGGGGAAGAGACAATTCCCTTACACTGATTGAGGGTTTTGTGAGGAGAGCATGAAACTTGAGCCCCAGGAAAAGTTGCATATCGCACGCAGATGGGCACTCTCGTCTGGGTGACGAAACCTCAACTAATCAGGCTACCATCTCGCTGTGGGTGATGCGAGGGTCCCCGTTGACATACTTCAACATCATGTCTGTGTCCGATGACCATCAACCAACAGTTCAATGAAAACCCAAAATAAGTATGATACCCCCCATCATTGTCTTCACTGAAATTTGAGTACTTGACTAAATCATCATGGGGAAAATCGGTCTATCAAGATTTATTTTCCCCCCCCCCTTATA
>NC_051386.1:22237780-22245279 GCF_015228065.2 Penaeus monodon | reverse complement strand
AAGATTTTACCTTTCCCCCCCCTTTCCCCAATGCCAAAACCCCCTTGATTGGAGCCCAGGAACCCATTCTTGCCCTTTGGAAGCTGGAGTGGTTCCAGAGTGACAACATATGATGTTCCAGAGGGATTGGCCAGGGGATAGCATAGGTCGTCAGGGAGAGAGCTAGTTCTTTGTAAATTTGTAGAAATCATACAAATTAGAATTCTTCCTTTCCTCACCCCCCCCCCCCCATCCACCGTGGAGTACAATGAGGGGAAGTTATAGTTGGGGCTCCAACTCTCCCAACAACCACATGGGTAATGAGGAAATATGTGCAGTCACTATTACAGTACTGATGACAGTCGCTGGACCTATGTGCTACCGACTGGACAGTGCCTGCTTGACTCTAGCCACATTTGACTGGGCCTTGATGAAGCTATCCGTCTAACCAGAATAGAGGACCAAAGACGTGTGTTGCTAGCTGCAGGGAGCAGAGTGCAGCATCGCTCAACCTCCAGGACTCCTGTCTCCTAGTACGGCAAACACATGGGAGAGTTCTCCCTGGTCCAAGATGGAGTGAACTAGGGGTGGAAGTCGTTTTGTCTCATCCCTCATTGGTAACCCCTACAGTATGGGTACTCCTCTGGTCTGGCTCACCAGATCACTGGAGCCTCAAGCCCCCTCACCGCGGCAAGGCGGCTCCCATTAGAGGGGTATGAAACCGGAGTGCCAGTACCAAAGTAACCCTACCACACGACCCATTATAAAAGGAGAGTGCAACTAGGATCTAACTAGCTTCATAGGCATTACCTATCTATTCATACATCGGTAATGATAGCAAAGTTTTACACACACTCCCTGTTGGCACTCGGTGGAAAATGATTAAGAAAATTGAAACCGAAGTCAGATGTACTGAGGTATATATATGAAAGATGGAATAATAAAATGCCGCACCGATATAGATATATAACAACCCTCCCTGACCGGCCTCGCCTGGGTTTTTTTTTATCCGTAAAAACAGGACCAAAAAAAAGACACACACAACTCCCCTTTGTGTGTGTTGTGTGGTTTTGTTAGGGGGGTTTTGGGGGGGTTTTTTTTTGTGGGTCTGTGTATTTTTTTTTTTTTTTTTTTGTTTGTTTTTTTTGCTTTCTTTTTTGGTGGTTGGGGGTTTCCGTTGCGGTGTTTTTTCTTTGTGTGTTTTTTTTTTTTTTGTGTTATGTCACATATACAAAATCACAAAACAAACAACCCACACAAACACACCACACACCACACAAAACACACCACATTATATAAATATAATATAATATAATAATATATTATATTATATTTTTATATTTATACAATATAAAAATTTATATTAAATTTTTGTTTATTTTGATTCTTTTTATGTGTGTTTTTTTAAACAAACAAAAACCCATAGTATATTTTATATAAAATTATATATTATATATATATATATAAAAATTTTATATATTATATAAAAATATAAATAGATAACAAATTATACTTTTTGTGTGTGGGGTTTTTGTTTTTACAAAACACCCACACACAAAAACCCAACCCACAAAAAAAAAAAAAAAAAAAAAAAACAAAAACCCCCAAACAACCAACAAAAAAAAAAAACCACACACACACAAACACAAAAAAAAAAATATATAAAAATATAATATATATATAATTTTTTTATAATATATATTATATTATATTTTAATGGGGTTTTTTGGTGTGTGTGTGTGTTTGTAAAAAAAAAACACCACCCACACACACACACCCACCCCCCCCACACACCACACCCCCACAAAAAAAAAAAAAAAAAAACCCCCCCCCCTTTTTTTTTATTATTATATAATATATATATATATTATTTTTTAATAAAATATTTTTTTTTGGGGGTTTTAAACCCACAACACAACCACACCACACACACACAACACACACACACACAATATATAGGTTTTTATTTTTTTTTTTTTTTTTTAGTTTTTACGAAAATTATAATATAAATTTTTAAAATTTTTATTTACAAAACAACACACCCCCACACACACACACACCCACATATATTTTATTAAAATTTATATATATAATATATATATTAAAAATAGGGGTAAAAAATGTATAATAACGTGTGTGGGGATCTGTTTTTCAATTTAAAAAAACCCCCCCCAAACAACCAATATAAATTTTAAAATTTATTTTTTTATTTTTTTTTTAAAAATTTTTTATTTTGTTTTTGGTTTTGTTTGTGGGTAGTGTGGGGTTGATAAAATACATACACACAATAACACACACACACACACACACACCCACACACACCATTATTTTTGTTTTTATATATATATATATATATATATAAAATAAATAAATATATATAAAAAGGGGGTCTATTTGTGTTTGTTTTTTTGTACACACACACACCACACACACACACACACACCACACCACCCACACCCACACACACACGCACGCACACCACACACACACCACACACACACCACAACACAACACCACCACACCCACACACCACACACACACACACAACACACACACGCACGCAACCCCACACCACACACAGAACACACACACACACACACCCAACAACACCACACGCAACACAACCACACACACACACACACACACACACACCAACGCCACACATATATATAATATTTATATATAAAATTTATTTTATAATATTTTATATTATAATATATGGGGGGCATTTGGTTTGTGTTTTTGTCAAAAACACCACCCCACACACACCCCCACACACACCACCAAAACACACACACACACACACACACACAACACCACACGCCGCACACACACACACACACACAGACCACACACCACACACACACACACACACACAACACACACACCCCAAAACCACACACACCCCACACACCACACACACACACAACACACACAAAACCCCACACCACACACCCAAAAATTTAATAATATTTATTATTTAATAATTTTAATTTTATAAAATATTATATAATATATTTTCTTTGGCTGCTAATTTACTCGTATTTTGATGACGTGGTGTCCCTAGATGTGATATGAAAAAAATATCAACCCCCCGGGGATTTATATTTGAGTGTTTTTGATGTACTTTTAATTATTTTTCAAAAACTCATTATCCATTATAATGTTTTTTAATTTTAAAAATTCATCGAAGAATTCTGAATAGATAAAAAAACATTATTTGGTAATCAGTACCGAAAAAACTCTATACTTTTGGATTGTATTGTCACAAAGGATGACCAATTCTTTGCAAATTTTTACCCTTGAGGGTTAATAGACCCGTAAATTTTAAACGAGAAAAAAATAGTGGGAATATTAGGTTTTGTTTTTCGTACGTCAAACTACTTCTTTTTTTCCCGTATTGCTTCACTACTGTCTATTTCAATTTTTCGTTCAGTAAAAAGGGTTAAACAATGGGGTTTTATTATCAAAGTCGCACCCTTGAATAATAAAAAAAGAGTTTTTTTTTTTGGGAAAGGAATTTTTTGGCTATTCATTGTCATCCTTGCTAATGTGTTCCCGGGTTTTCTCCTTCGTTTTCCCCTTTCCCCTTCTATTTTTTCCCCACTTTTGCCTTCTTTTATTTTTCTATAGATCTGTCGTATGCCGTATGCCTTTTTTGTGGTCTATCTGCATTCTGTATCTCTTTCCCTCTTATGTGTTGCTTGAATGTGTCACCGGAGAATAGCTTACTACAAACAAAAACAAAAAAGTGTGTTAAAAAGAAATTTTAAACAGCCAGCCGGGAAATGACGGGTTTTAGTGCAAACGTGAATTATTCCTTGGTTTTAAGAGGTAAATTCGTACCGATTTATATCGTGTGAAGTTGATGTTCCATTTTTTCGGCCTTGGCTCAAAATACCATTTTGCGTCAGGTTTTAATTTAAAACAAAAATTTATATTTTTTTAATTTTTCTTGTCCTAGAAACGGTCGTAAGTAGATAGCACTGAGATATCCAGTGTTATTTTTGGAAAAAAATTTTACATTTTCGCTCTTTACCATTACCCCCAACATTATTATTTTATAAAGCAGTGCAAAACTCAGTTTTAATACAAAATTATAATAGTACGTATAGCAAAGAGATAGTACTGCCTGGTAGAAGAATTTTTTATTACAACTGTATAGTGTGGGTGCTAATTGATAAAGACGTAAACGTAGTACAGTAAAAATAGTAATGGCAGCAAGACATTTTAACATCAAAGTATTTTTGGGCTGTACATATTGGTATTGCATTTGCTGTTTATGGTGTAGGAGGTAGTTTCTGTAGAACAGTGGGGGAAAGTTACTTTTTTGGGATTACTGATATAAAAATGCGATAATAAAAATAATAAAAAAAAATAATAAAAATAAATAGTAATATTGATAAATAATAATAATAATAATGTAAAAAAACAATGAAAATAATGTTATGTGATGAAAGCAGAAATAGTAAAAGAGGTAAAAGTAGTAATAGCCTTTTTAGTATTGATTTTTTATATACTTATATCAACCGCGGTTGGGCCCAGTGGTTAAGCATCGGGCTCAAGATTCACAAAGGGAACTGAGTTCGAGGGTTCGGGCACCCGGGCCCGGGGCGTTGTTCCCTTGGGCAAGGGAAATTTTACCTATTGCCCGCCCAGCCCCCTGGGGGGGCAAGCCGCCCAGGTCAGTGCTGGTCCCAACCCGGATAAATAGAAAGAAAGATTACCCAAAAGGGAAAACCGCACTCTCCGTGGAAAGGAACTGGGGACCCTACCTCTTTCTCCTCCAAGACCTCACAACATGCTGTGACCCGACGTCAAAAATGAATACCCTAAAAAAAAAAAAAAAAAAAAAAAATCTGGAATGAAAAAAAGTTTCACCTTAATGTAACTACAATTTGCATTTGTTTTTTTACCTCATTTCCTATTCATGGCCTGCTCCCACAAGGGACCTTTAGCAAGCTGGCGGGACGCCCCCCTTCTACTTCATTTACTCAGTACCCAAACCCGAGTCTCCTTTCTCAGGCTTGCTTAGAGCGACCACTGGGGTGGGGTTCGCCAATGCCCACCGAGCCTGATTGGGCTCCTTATAGTAGTGATGGCAGGCCTATACCGATCTCTTGGACAGCATTTGGCTCCATACGGGCCTTTTTAAAAGTACTTTTTTGACCAATCATCACCAAATGCTCAAAGTGAAATTTTAAGCACAGTAGTATCAGTCTTGAAACACATAACTGCAATTCTCCATAGGCAGGGCTGACAATCCCGAGTTATATCTACACTTTCCCAAAAAGGTAAAACTCGGGAAAAACTTTTTATGCCTTTGCCAGAACAGACCTACGAGAAAGCCCTGGATCTTCGTCCTGGAGACCTATAATCCAAAACTACAGCTATCAAAAGCTAAAAACTAATTCTCCAGAGGTATAATAAGATAACAAATCGCAACGTCGGTACCTTGTATTTCCCTGTTGTTCTACACGAACTCTGAATTTCAGTTACCCTTTTCGATTGTATGAGTGTTTTAAAATAGCACTGCCTCATTCAAATTTCCAGTGAAAAAAATATTTTCCCCGTGAACTGTGCAGTACACTCGGTATAATATAAAATAATTATTTTATTTGGGAAAACCTCTAAAACTGTGGGGTTCACAAAATCTGAATTAATCCTTTTACGTTGGGTTAGGCGCTAGCTGCCCTTGACCCAATTCACGCTCAAAACGCAAAGGAAAAGGGCTTTGCTGATTTTAGGCGAAGTAAAGGCTGTTCCCGTCACCGGGGTTTAAAAATGGTCTTGATGAACCCTTTTAAGGATGGGGGAAAGGGCCCTGCCATGTGATGAACCAGAGGGGGTGACCACAGCCCTCAACAGGGCTGGGGGGAAAGATATGACTGCAGGTGGTAGCCGGGGGCACTGTAGCCACGCCTAAATTCCAACCCCCCCTTCCAAGTTGTAGGGAAAGTTAAAATACTAGAATAAGGTTTCATCGTTTTATCAGGGACGGGATCATAATACCACACCCCAGGTAACGTCAGAAAACTCTACGTGGTGAATTGCTCAAAAAACTCAAAAAACTTGAACTTTGTGTTTGAAAATCTCTCCTCTTAGGCTACCTGCAGGTTCTGTGGGGGGGAAAGCTGGCAATTCCGTATATTCGGAGGTATTCAATATTTTGGGGTCTGGAGGGTCTTACAAAACTGGAATTCCTTTTTGTTAACACTGATGCTCATTCTTTTTTTTAATTTTTAAAATTTTACTAAAAAGCTTTATGTTATTCAGAGGGACGTAAATGTGGGGCAATCGCTAGGGTTCAGCAAGTGTAACACACAATTATCAGAATCAATATAGTAAATAAAATTCAAATCACTGGAGTTTTTTTCTTCTTTTTTAATTTCCCCGAATCATATAGAACAATAACGGTTATTGAAATGTAGCAAAATCGCATACAGGATTCACTTCAAGGCCCCTCGCGATAATGCCCAAAAAAGTTTCCCAAAGGGGTTTTTCAAAACGGGATGCCTTTTTTAAAAGACCTAAAAAAAAGGATCAGATTGGGCAATGATTATGAAAGCAAGATATAATTAAAATAGGTATATAGTATTATATAAATACACCACACACACACACACACACACACAAACCACAACACACACACACTATAATAATATAAAAAATATATTATATTATATTATATTATTTTACATCACACATATATATTACTATATCATATATAACACATATATTTTTTATATACATATATATGAATATATATATATTAAATTTTATATTCTATATTTTTACTTAAAATTTTATAATATATATATATACATATATCATTATTTATACCCTTTTATAGATATGCAAATTTTATATATTATTAATTTTTATATATTTATTATAGATTATATATATATATATTTATATATAGCATAATTTAAAATTTTACGCGCGCGCGTGTTGTGTGGTTGTGTGCCCGTTTTATGTGTGTGAGTGTTGTGTGAGTGTGTGTGAGTGTTGTGGGGGTTTTGTGTGGTGTGTGTGCGTGTGTGTGGTTGTGTGTGGGTGGTGTGTTTGGTGTGTGTGTGGTGTGTGTGTGGGGGGGGTGTTGGGATGTGTTTTTGTAGTGTGCCCGGCGCGTGTGTTTGTGTCAACATATATATGCATAATATATATGCTACATGATTCCCTACATATATATGCCCACATATTATGCATCATATATGTGATACAATATATGCATATATATGGTACATATTATGCTATAATATATATATATAATATATAATATTATAAATAATATAAATTTTTATATATAATAAAATATATATATATATATATAATTTTAAAATAATATAATATATAATATATAAAATTTTTATAATATATATATATATTATATAAAAATAATAAAATTTTATATTTAATATATATATAATATTTTTGAAAAGGGAGATATATAATTATATTTAAAATATAATAATATTAATTTTATAATAAATTTTAAAATATATTTTTGCAAAAAA
>NC_051386.1:22199286-22206786 GCF_015228065.2 Penaeus monodon | reverse complement strand
TGATCGTTTTCTTTCGTTTTCTCGAGTAAAATAGCCAATGTGTGGGAAAGCGAGAAAATAAACAATTATGTGCTGAAGTAGCCAAAGAAACTATAGAATTCTGCAAACAGATGCACCACTAGGTTCAAACTGTGTGCGGAAAACGGTATCCTTTCTGCTAGTGGGTTAATGTCCCGAATCTGACTTGTAGTGCTGAATAGATGCCGCTCATGTGCCAGCATTATCGTAGGCGGGGATCGCAAGCATTGATCTCAATTACTATGTTTCTAGTTTTCTTGCAATAATATGTAAAAAGATACCGACCATCATGACTTTTGTTGGCACATGAATTCTAAAACCTTCAGCAACATTCCCCTTCGTACAAATATCTTTTATAACAGCTATTGATCAGATATGGCTCAGGCGGTCAGCGTGCTAATTACAACTAATGCCATAATATTTAGCCTCACTTTTATTCTGCGACGCGATTGCCGCCTTTACGTTTTTCCCCCGTGATCGCAAGGAACATCACATTATATCAGAAGATATATATAGGATACATTACCCTTTCCTGGGTTTCCGTGACTATCAATATATTCCCTCGAGAATGAGTGAAAATGAAGTAGATCCAAGATATCCCAAGAAGTTCCCGTTGTTTAGCGTTAGCGTGTATTTAGTTTCGCCTTTGAGAGGAATGCCTCGTTCAGAAAGATTTTTTTAACAGAAACAGCTCGTATCAGTACCTCCACCCAGTTACGTTGTGATTTTTCAGCAGCGAGAGATGCAAATATGATCATGGGACCTTTCCATAAGAACTATTCTATGGCCAGCCGTTTGCCAGTCATCAAATCCGGCCTTATGAATTGTGTCCCTACGGCATGCTGATTGAATACTTACAGAGATAGCAAAAAACCTTTCCAGTAGGTCTGATTAACCCATCCAGTCTCTAGTTAGTTTCGCTAGTTTCGAAGAGGTATTCACGCCTTGGATATGTCTGTTTGTCACCATATTGCATGGTTTGTTAAACAAATTGCGCCCTAGATTTTGTGAATGGACAAATGGTTAGAAATGTGTTACTTCAAATCAGCAGTTACCCCAGTCCCCCCCAAAAAAGTAGAACTTTACATAACTAACTTTATTTTTAGGGCAAGTATGTTGGGATCCAGGGGGACTGCTTACTATCCTTTCTAGTTTCTAAGAAACTTCGCGTCATGATCGCT
This sequence comes from Penaeus monodon, assembly GCF_015228065.2. NCBI lineage: Eukaryota > Metazoa > Arthropoda > Malacostraca > Decapoda > Penaeidae > Penaeus > Penaeus monodon. Next base: position 22,205,587 of record NC_051386.1, on the reverse strand, counting down.
GGGCCTCTTTAATACTTGTGAGAGTGATGCCACTTATATCAACTAGTACGTTCTATTGAGGTCCCGGTTTACGCAGGTCAGACGTTTATCAGTTTTTCAGTACAGACTCCCTTCATTTTCGTGCTGCTTCCTCCTTCCTTACCTTTCTTTCCTTTTTTGTGACCTGATTGTGGAGTTCTTTTATCGGCATCAGCCATTTGCATCAGATCCCAGGGCTGTAACATTGGGTGTGACGTCCATAGGCCCAGGGCCTATGAACATTATAAGGCGGCTCTGTATGTATGTAATGTATGTAGTGTGGTATATATATATATATATATATATATAATATATATATATATAATATATTTATAGTGTGTGTGTCTGTGTGTGTGTGTGTGTGTGTATAGTTATGTATAGTTATCTAGTTATTTTCACAGCATATATATATATATGTGTGTGTGTGGGTGTGTGTGTGTTTTGTGTGTGTGTGTGTGTGTGTGTGGTGTGTGTGGTGTGTGTGTGTGTGTGTGATACAACACACACAACAATACCAATATATAATATATATTATATATTATATATATGGGTTTTAGGAAAACCGATGGTGAGTTCCTCGACCGTGCCTATTACCTGCAAGGGCCAAGACCTGTTATATGCGCTCTAACGTAGGCACCTCTAACCAGCGAACTCCTGTTGAACGCATGCCACACGTCGCCTGCAAGAGGATAGCAGCCTGTTTTCCAGAGCGAATCTCTACCAGAGATTCAAGGTCATCAACCTTCGACTCCCTAATTTCTATGATTTCCTTAAAAATCCATAAGCCGGCCATGCCTCTGCGCCCATCACTCCTCCCGGGATCTGGTGACCGCCCACCCTCCTTGCGGGTCTGGCCCCGGCGAAGTCTCTCACTCCCTTCTTGGTACCTTCTCTCCTGATCCATCCGCCACTATCAGGATTTCATCTCCCGCGTCCGGGATATCACGGCGATCATGAAGACCTTGGATGTTACTCCCTGTTATCAAGGGTCACGCTCGATGACGTCCTCGCTTTCCTTCAGAGGAGGCTCCCGCAGAGGATCCTAGTCTTCCCTCTGCCCCCGACGTCTTTCTACAGCTGATTCGTCGTATGTGGAGTCCTAATTCCTTTACTTTGAGGAATCGCTTATACTCTTCCAAAGGGGGACGTTCGGTGTTGCCACGGGCTCTCCCTATCTCCTGTCTTGACAAACCAGTTCATGGAATTCCTCGAGTCTGGGATTCTCCTTCCATCTCCCTTCTTCCGTCGGTCTGGCTAAGGGTATGTGACGGACGTCTTTGCTCTGTGGCCTCATGATACGCCTGTGACCCACAGTACCTGGATGGAGGAGATCCGACTTCCTGCGTCGCCTCGTCTCCAAACTGGGCTACCTGGTCAATGTTCTCGACTTTCGCTTATCCAGGGCACGGAGTACCTTTACACGAACTCCCCTCTTAAGATACTCCCACCTGGACCGACCTCAGCCTAACCTACCGATGAGGGGAGATTGTCTCTCCGTTCGCCATTCAAGGCTGACTACCTTAGCCCAGTGGAAACAACTCTTCGTCGCAAAACTGGCCATACCAGCCCTTCCATCTACCTCGAAGGTGGGCACCTATGCTGTTTCTTGTGGCCTCCTGTGGCAAGCAGTAATGTTGCTTTGGCGAAACAGGCGCCAGTCTCACAAGTGGACGTCTAAACATAAGTACGGTGATCAAGGGGACACAACAACAAGCCCTCTTTTGCCATCAGTGGACACTGGCCATCAGATGGACGGTCAGCGGCGCGGAATGTCTTTCCTTTCGCTGAGTCAACGCCCGCAGACTTGTGGAATCCTCCCTGATAAGCTGCTGCATAATTTCAACTTGAACAGCGGCTTTTCTCCTGATTGATAGTCTCCTCGCTTCCCACATCCCCCGCCTTCTACCGTATGCCGGGCCACTCGGCCGCCTAGTCCGCCGATCCTCGACCGATGTGACCTCCTTGCTTCGTTCGTCTGTCCTCAACTGCCCCGGGTTACCGCGTGGCCTCTCCTCTCTCTCTATTTTATACACTCTCCTCTCCCTTTCCTCTTCAGGAACCTGAGGATATAATCCAGGTGAATTTCGAAACTGTTAGTCTCATTTCAGTAAATTAGTTTTTTATTTTGGAGTTGTCTTTCAAATATGATGTTGTGTGTGTATATGTATATAAATATATGTATGTATTGTGTGTGTATGTGTGTTGTGTTGTGTGTATTATAGATAATATATATATACATATATATATATTATATAGATTAATATTATATATATATAATATATATATATATATATATATATATATATACATACATTATATAGAGTATGTATGCTGTATATGTGAAGATTATATCTATATATATATAATAATTTATATATATATATATATATAATATTATATTTATATAGATATATATATATATATATATATCTGTGTGTGTGTGTATATGCGTGCTGTAATCACATCATAATCGCTAGCAATCTTATCGTTGTTATTATTCTCGTTTTATTCATAGCATCCTCAAGAGAGTCACTAAGCATCTGAGGTACAGAGGTATCTTCCGGCGAATATAAGATGATGCATAGAGTACAGTACGCCCTCAATGGAACTGCGATGTACTTCACGTCTGATGCACATTCATAACTGTTGATTTATCACAAATCTCCACGCGGCTTTGAAGATAACGTTAATAGGCTGTTATAATAACACATGCAGCTTCAATTATGCGAGATCTGCTGTGAACGATGTGTGATAATGACTGTAATTAAATTCTGCTCACGATGATAGGAAAAAAGCTGACGGTTATGATGCATGATTATGATTAAACGATGTTACGCGCCCTTGCATATATTAACATCGATTATTTGCAGATGAAGAGAGGTCAATGTTTGTTTTCCAGTGTTTGAGTGAGTGAATGTTGACGCGCATGTGTATGTGCAGGAAACAGATAGATGAATGGAGAGGACAGACAAACCCAAAATGATAGATGTACATATACGTACATATTACCATATATACATATGTATTGTACATATATATATATATCTTATATTATATATATATATATATATATATGTGTGTGTGTGGTGGTGTGTGTGTGTGTGGTGGGTGTGTGTGTGTGTTATAGATAGATAGATAGGATAGATAGATATAGGATACATACATGTATGTATGTGTGTGTGGTGTAGTTTGTGTCTGTACATATATATATATATATAATAAATAGATAGTTCGATCGATAGATAGATAGATACACACACACACCACAACACACACACGGGTATATTATATATATATACTATTATGAGTAGATATAGAATATAGATATATATTATAGATATATATATATATGATATATATAAATATATATATTATATAATATATTATAATATATATATATAAAAATATATATATATATATATATATAAATATAGTGTATATAGATATTATATAAATTTATACTATATAATATAGTATAGTAGTATATTTATATATATATAGGGTGTTGTGTTGTGTGTGTGTGTCTTGTGTGTGTGTGTGTGTTGTGTGATATATATATATTATATATATATATAGATATATTAATATTTAGATATATATATAGATATATATATTTATATATATATATATATATATATACACATTTACTATTACATGTATATATCATGCATACACACACATATGTGCTTATTATATAGTATATTATATATATATATATATATAATATTATATATATTATATCTATATATATATATATATATATATACTATGTGTGTGTGTGTGTAGTGTGTGTGTGTGTGTGTGTGGTGTGTGTGTGTGTGTGTGTATATATATATATATATAATATATTATATCTATATATATCTATATATTATATGTATAAATATAGATTATAGAGATATATATATATATATATATATATATACATATTCTTTCTTCTTTTACGGTAGACTCATGTTGCGCGGCCGTGGTCACAGTTATGATACTTAATTGTAGTTTTCAATTGGTGATGCTCTTGGAGTGAGTACGTGGTAGGGTCCCCAGTTCCTTTCCACGGAGAGTTTGACCCGGTGTTACCTTTAGGTAATCATTATCTCTATTAACGGGGCTTGGAACCAGAACTGACTTGTGGCTGGCTTGGCCACCAGTGGCTAGGGTAGGCAATCGAGGTGAAGTTCCTTGCCAAGAACAACGCGGCCGCCCGGTGACCGAAACCTCGAAACTCAGATTTGCGTCGTGACAGTCTTGAGTCCGATGCCTCTAACCAAATCGGCCCACGCGGCCTCCTCTTATACCATATATATAATATATATATATATAATATATATATCTTATATATATATATATAATATATATCTATATATTATATATATATTATTATATATACATATATTTAAATATACATATATATAATAATATGTGTGGTGTTGTGTGTGTGTGTGTGTGTGTGTGTGTGTGTGTTGTGTGTGTGTGTGTGTGTGTGTGTGTGTGTTTGTGTATAAGAGTGTATATAAAAAAAAAAAAAAAAAAAAAAAAAAAACGATAATAGAGCAAGGACTGCGGATGTATGTATTGCAGCAGTTATATGCAACGAAAGCGTGAGACAGAGAAAACGGCAAAAAGACACATAGATTAAATTTAATTTACGCGGTGAAGAAGGCAAAAAGGAAGAGGAGTCAGCGGCTGTCAGCCCGGATAGAATCACTATCAGAAAGGGATCCATTCTGAATTGATTACTGGCGACAAGTACGTTGTGAGGGGGAGATTAGGCAGAGGATTCCGCTTAGTGACAGGGCGAAGGACGAGTCCGTGGTTGGGGCGGAGAGGGAGAGGCGAGGGAAGGTGAGCGAGAGAGAGGCGAGGGAAGGCTGAGCGAGAGGGAGAGGCGAGGGAAGCTGAGGGAGAGGGAGAAGAGGGGGAGCTGAGAGTGGAGGGGAGATGCGAGGGAAGGCTGAGGAGATGGAGAGGCGAGGGAAGCTGATGAGAGTGAGAGGCGAGGAAAAGCTGAGCGAGAGGGAGAGCGAGGGAAGGCTGAGTGAGAGGGAGAGGCGAGGGAAGCTGAGTGAGAGGGAGAGGCGAGGTAAGGCTGAGCGAGAGGGGAGAGGCAGGGAAGGCTGAGCGAGAGGGAGAGGCGAGGAAGGCCTGAGTGAGAGGGAGAGCCCGAGGAAGGCTGAGCGAGAGGGAGAGGCGAGGGAAGGTGAGTGAGAGGGAGAGGCGAGGGAAGGCTGAGTGAGAGGGAGAAGAGGCGAGGGGGAAGGCTGAGCGAGAGGGAGAGGCGAGGGAAGGCTGAGCGAGAAGGGACGAGAGCGAGGAAGGCTGAGCGAGATGGGAGAGCGAGGGAAGGCTGACGAGAGGAGAGGCGAGGGAGGCTGAGTGAGAGGGAGAGCGAGGGAAGGCTGGCGAGAGGGAGAGGGAGGGAAGGCGAGTGAGAAGAGAGAGGCGAAGGCTGAGCGAGAGGGAGAGGCGAGGGAAGGCTGAGCGAGAGGGGAGAGGCGAGGAAGGCTGAGCGAGAGGGAGAGGAGAGAGAAGGCTGAGACAGAGGGAGAGGCGAGGAAGGCTGAGTGAGGCGGGAGAGGCGAAGAAGGCTGAGCGAGAAGGAGAGGCGAGGGAAGGTCACGGTACACTGCGAGATGTAAGGACGTTGAACGACTGGAGTGAGAGAGAGAGAGAGAGAGAGAGAGAGAGAGAGAGAGAGAGAGAGAGAGAGAGAGAGAGAGAGAGAGAGAGGAGAGAGAGAGAGAGAGAGAGAGATGAGAGACAGAGCGGGCGAGAGAGAGAGAGAGAGAGAGAGAGAGAGAGCGGGATCCCCTTGCAATAAATTCATTCTCGAGAGTCTTTTACTCACTCTGTCACTTGTGGCATTTGCGCAAATAAGATCCATTAACTTTATAATTCCATTCACCAAATCCAATTAGTTTCCAACCAGTAGGTTAGTTAGGGGACAAAAGTGCTGACCGGGAAATCAATTCTCAACTCATCAGTCGTGGCAGGTACGCCGAGGCGAGGGAGTTGAGCGCAGGAGAAAGGGATAGCGACGAGACGGGCAGCGTGGAGGCTGGGGCTTCGTGGAGGGCGAGGGAGGGCTTGGGGCCCTCCACCAGGCCCTGGGGGAAGGCCTGAGGGCCTGTATATATATATATGTATATATATATATATATATATATATATATATATATATATATATATATATATATATATATATACATACTGAGTGTGTTTGTGTGTATTTGTGTGTACATATATGTTTACATTTTTTTTCACAACAAACCATTCATAAACTTCA
>NC_051386.1:22169286-22171786 GCF_015228065.2 Penaeus monodon | reverse complement strand
ACCATAACATATGTTGATGATATTCTCAACCAAGGAATGCCTTAAACTGCTTTAGCACTGAGTCTCAGTAATCGGGATTAATGATTACTGAAGAAAGTGTTAGAGCAGGGAGGTTGGATCTCTAGCTTTAAACGTAAAGATAATTTAAAGGTATCTTTATAAATATTTTGGTCACTGCAAGTAAAGAAGCTCAAGTACAATAAGATTGTTTATTAACTATTCTGCACCTGTTCTTTCATTTTCTGGACAAGAGAGGTTGAGAAAGATTTGTATAATGCATCCCAGGGTTATGAGGATAATCCTGGGATGCCAAAGAAATGTTAGAATAGAGATAATGAAAGCGGGTCTAGGGTTAAAGAGCATCCAAATTAACGCGCTCAGTGCCACATTAATTGGAGAGGGAATACTGGTATGAAACTTATTAAGGATATACAAGGTTGCCTGAATAAAGGATCTTTTTGAAGGAAGGTAAAAGAAGGTTTATGAGGTGACTGCTCAATGAATTTGAATATTATGATTTCATAGACACTTGCATAACATACAAGAAAATGTCTAGATTAGAACCTTGGGAAGAACAAAAGAAGGATATTGATGTAAAGCCTCTTTCCATGAAAAAGTTACGACAGGGCACTTCAGGGCTGCATATTAGTTTAGAATTTTAAATATAACAGAATCTGATAGCAGGGCAGTATGAGGGATATTAATAAGAGTACACAGAAGGATGAAAAAGAAAAAAACTGGGCATAGGCTAACCAAATTCATATCGTTTACTCAACCTGAATTGGTTGCAGAACTGGTAGGACTGAAATAAGTGAATATATGAACAGACATGCATTCATTTTTGTCTGAATAGCAGAATGCCAGTTTGAGGATATAGTCTGTCAATGTGGAATACTTATACGGAATATGAAAGAAAGAGGTTATAGTGTCAGATATTCATGGACTCCTGTCCCTGCAGGAATCGAGCCACTGAAGAGTGTACGATAGATGTGAAATTCAGGTTAACACTTACATAAGTGAAAAGTAAAATAAGACAGACCCAGGTGAAACGTGATGAATTTGCAAGAGATGAAATCCACGAACAAAGTCTTATGTTATAATTCCTAGTTTTATTATGAAACCTTTTACTCAAGAACACAGACTTGACGTATGAAAAAGACTAGGAGGAAAGATTCTACATATAAGAGGCAAGTCTTGGATGCAAATATTATTGGGAATTGGGAGTTGTAAGAAGTGGACAAGAGAAAGACTGTACGGTATGTAATGTACCTAGATCACAGTCTAACTCCGTATATACTGCATTTCCCTCTAATTTATCAGTTTTGAAATCCTGAAATAAGTGAGGTCACTTGTCAAATTAAAAGGATGTACAATAATAAGGAAATAGATCAAATAATGAATATATATAAAAAAAATCGCACCAGTTATATAATCGTGTTTAAAAGTGTATTAGAAATGCTGTTTATAATCAAGCATGACGTAATGTGAGCGAAGATAAAACATGACTCAAATGGAGTGATGGCATACGTCACTTCATATTTTTGAGATGTAACATTTTCTCAATAAACTTGTCATATCAAATTAAATCTTTCTCTCTCTCTCTCTCTCGCTCTTTTTTTTGTGTGTGTATGTATGTGTGTGGGTGTGTGTGTGTGGGTGTGTGTGTGTGTGTGCGGGTGTGTATCTGTGTATGTGTGTCTGGCTTTGTTTGTGTATGTATGTGCACGGTTATGTGTGTTTTTGGTAAACATGTATTCCTATTAAAATGAATATCTCCCTCCACCTGGCCCCGCGCCTTGTGGCTATCGATTTACATCACTAACGAAAGTTTGTACATTGCGAGTGATGAATGGCGCTGGCATCAGCTTCGTGACGAGCCAGAACTTTTTTTTCGGCGAGGTTCACCCATGACCTTTCGGCCATGCTGGAGTTTGGATAAAATGTTTTTACTCGTCAGTTTCACGTTATTTTGGCATTTCGGTAATTCAGCTACGGTACAAGAGCATGAAACAATTTTAGTTCTAGAGTGATTATTTATTTACAGCACTGCAGATCCCTGTGTCCATGTGTAATTCCTTGTGCAAAGGTAAATAATGTTGTTTTTCAGCTGGTTGGTCTGTTTTAGAAAACTATAGGTAAAATTGCTAAAACGATAATAAAAGATAAATACATACAGCTAAAGTCGTGTGTGTGTGTGTGTGTGTGTGTGTGTGTGTGTGTGTGTGTGTGTGTATATATATATACATATATATCTATATATTTATGTATGTATATAAATATAACACACACACACACACACACACACACACACATAAACACACACACACACCACACACCACACACACACACACACACACACACACACACACACACACACACACACACACACACACACACACACACATAATATATATATATATATATATATATATATATATATATATATATATATATGTATGTATGTATGTATGCATGTATGTATATATGTATATGTATATGT
>NC_051386.1:22161786-22164286 GCF_015228065.2 Penaeus monodon | reverse complement strand
CATCGATGATAATGATGATGATGATGTTGATGATGATGATGATGATGATGATGATGATGATGATGATGATGATGATGATGATGATGATGATGATGATGATGATGATGATGATGATGATGATAATAATAATAATAAAATAATAATAACAATAATAGTAATAATAATAATAATAGCAATAATAATGCACATAGCAATACTTCTTTCGGCTGCTCCCGATCACCATTTTCCAATGCATTCTATCCTCAGCCACCTCCTCTGTCACACCGACCTCCTGCAATTCGTCTCCGACTACGTTCATAAACCTTCTTTCTGGTCTTCCTCCTTTTCCCTTGCCTGGTAACCCCATTCTAAGCATTCTTCTACCGATGACACTGCCCGTCACTCTGCAGAACATGGCCAAACCACCTAAGTCTTGCCTCTTTTACTTATCCTCCTAAACGTCCAACTTTAACTGTCCCGCTTATGGAGTCGTGCGTAATCCTATCATTCCTTGTCATTTAGGCAATCTCGGAAAAGCTCACCAGTCTCTAGCTCTGTTTCCTGTCTTCATCAGTGGTACCGTATCCAGTCCTTTTCAAATTTCCGGCCTTGCTACTGTCTTATATATATATTTTTTTTTTTTTCATTTCACTCTAGCTGATATAAGTTTGTCACAGATCAGCCCCTACACTTTTCTTCATCCGTTCCAACCTGCCTTGCACCCACTTCTTCACCTCTTTGCTGCAATCGCCATTACTCTGAACAGTTGAGCCTAGGTAGTTCAATTGTGCCTTTGGCACTTTTAGCCCTGGTTGTATTCTCTCGTTGCAGAGATCATCCACAAACACCCTTTTCTAATCTCATCCGTCATCCTGTCTATCACCACTGCAAACAAGAAGGGGCTCAATGCTTTGAAATCCTCTGCCACTCCTACCGCACATCTCACCACTGTCTCACTATCCTCACATATATTTCACTGCTTGTATGTATTTCTCTGCCACTCCAGACTTTCTCATACAATACCATATCTCGTCTCTTAGGACTCTGTCATAAGCTCTTTCTAAATATAGAAACACATTGCAGGTATTTCTGTCCCTCTCTATATTTCTCCATTAACATTCTCAATGCAAACAACGCATCAGTAGTATGACGTGCATGAAGCCAAACTGCTGGTCACTGATTACTACCTCCTTTCTCAACCTAGCTTCTAGGGTTATTTCCCAAAACTTCATGCTATGGTTAATAGCATGAAGTAATTATTACAACTATGTAATTGCCTTTGTTCTTGAAAATTGATACCAGTACTTTTCCTCCATTTTTGGGCATTTTTTCGCCTTCCATAATCTTTTTAAACATACTTGTAAAGAATACTACTGCCATTTCTCCCGGACTTTAACTGGTATAACAGTTTTTTTTCCGTTTTTCACTCTCCACACAGCTTTCCTAACCTTTTCTTTATTAATCTGTTATATATCCTTATTTACAAGCTCTACCCTCTTCGGCTCTCTCTCTTCCATTTTCTTCATTCATCAAATCTTCGAAGTACTCCTTCCACCAAAACACTCGCCTCAATTGTCAGTGTTTCCATTTTTATCATTCATCACTCAAACTTGTATATCTTTACCAGTCCGGTTTAGCTAGATGGTCTAGGTATTCCTCTCCTTCCTCTGAGTTCAAACAATCGTACAACTTTTTTGATAATTTCTGTTTCTTTATACATTCATTCCACCACCAAGCTTCTTAGTTTTCTTTTAGGTATCCGAATGGCACTCCAAATATCTTCTTAACTGTTTCCTATAATACTGTTGCTGTATCTGACTAAATTACTGGCAACTCCTCATTACCATTCAATGTCCATTTCACTTCTTCCCTATATGCCACCCGATAATCTTCATTCTTCAACTTCCATTTGATCTTTGGCTCTGCTTTCATTCTCCTACATACTACCATTCGATGTTGTGTAGCTACACTTTCTTCTACTATCACCTTACAGTCTCCAATCTCTTTCAGATTGGGCTTCTAGCAAAGGGGAGAGTCCACTTGCGTGGCCCTTCCTCCACTTCTATATAGTGTTATGTGTTCTTCCTTCATTTTGCAAAATCCACCACCATTTGTCCTTCAACATTCCGTCATATTACATCATATCTTACATCATATTAATTTCCCTTCGTCAACATGCGCAATGAAATCTGCCCACTCACTAACCTTTCTTACCTGGGAATGCTTTCTATTATATAATCCAACTCGCCCCAAGAGTTATCTTCTTTCATCTCACAACCATGTGGAGGATATGCACTAATAACATTCAACATTACACCTTCCATTTCCAAGTTTATACTTATCACTTTATCAGACACTCTTTACTTCCAAAACACTTTTAACAAGCTTTTCCCTAAGAATGTTCTCAACTCCGTTTCGTCTTCCGCCCAGTCCACAGTAGGAAGGTTGCACCCTCCTCCAGTGTCCGTGGCTTTCTTCCCCTTCCATATAATCTCTTGCACTTTTCCCGTTGTCTTCTGGC
>NC_051386.1:22144286-22149286 GCF_015228065.2 Penaeus monodon | reverse complement strand
TTCTACTTTTATATTAATGCTCAATTTATCTCAGATGACTGGTAAAATTGGGAATAGGAACATCCACAGTTCATTTACCATTATAGTTAGCTAGTTCCTTCCTGCCTTCGCTCTCCTCCACATGTGAATTATACTCATGTACCAAAGGTTATTTCCCCTTTGTTCTAATGTGACTTTGGGTCGGCAGGAAAATTTGGATTGGAGATTGTAGGGGCGGCCCACCTGAGTGAAAGTCTCCCCTCACCTCAAAGTCCATATCACTTTCCTTGTCAGAACCTAGATGATTGGGAAGAAGGCATCTCTTCCTCACTGTCACTAATTAATTTGATCATGAACTGGGTATGCTCTCCTCACGTTTTAACTCTCGTGATATGACCATGCATCCTCTTTTTTAATTCTATCAGTTGTGCACCATATTCACGACCAGACCGAAATGCTTTTTAGGCTGTAGACTTATCTACTAGCTTTGGCTACTACCGGTAAGGTGTTGACGCGGGCCCTACAATAACAAGGTTTAATTTTTTTACAGGACAATCCTGCCGTTGGGCTGAGAGTTATATACACACGTGGCCAACTTCTATATCTTTCACCCTGGATCGTGCTGGTATCTTTCACGGTCAACTGCAACACCTTTCTCTAAGTACAGCTGGCGCCGATTATAGACTTTGTTTGCAATAACAGAAGTCTTCGTCGTCAGGTCCTCTACCGTGTACCAGGGACCATTTATCATGAAAGAATTTTAAATAAGGTATTGAGGGATCCTTGTTGTACATAAGGAGTGAGAAGAAGCATGGATTGTCCTATGATATGCGAATTGTATGCAAATACAACAGCTAAAGGGAGCAGTGTTCCCATTTCTTTATGGTTGTCATAAGTCATACTCCGCAATATTTGAATTATGGTCCCATTTACAAACGCTCCCAACCACCAACCCATTACTTGATGGATGAATGGGAGTTGTAGTGTTTCTATTTATCTGCACAACCCACAAATTGTCTTTAAAAAAAAACTTCATTTATCAAATTCTCCTCCACCTCTGTTATTAACATGTTTTGGAACGCCATGGAGTGCTGAAAAACATGTGTTAATAAAAGCTGTGGGCTACTATCTTTTGCTTCTTGTTTCGTATTGGGACGCTATTCATGAATCGGGTCAGGACATCAATTACTGTCAGCACATACTTTGCCTTCATTTGTAACAGTAAGAGGGCCTACCAAATCTAGGTGTATATATTTTCTCTCTTACACCTGGGAACCACGCAGCGGAGCCAGGCACATCCTCTTGGCTTACTTTAGGCCACACTACAGACTTTACATATTTTGGGACGTTCCTTTGACATTCCTGGCCAGAATGCAAACTTCTTTGAGTCTCTCAGGGTAACCTTGACCTATTCAGGGAGGCAATGGTCCAGTACAACTGCCAGTGTTTTTATACGAGTCTGGATAACAACCGAGTGTCCCTGCTCATCATATATATTGCCCATTGGGTATGATAGAGAATTCCATTTTGAGTTTTTTGAAATCATTGACATCATAGTTTAATCGAGGGCACTCATTTATTCCCCCCTGCGTACCCTTTACCTGCCCCCAAAATGGATGAGCATCCTGATCCATCCTAATTTTTAGGTGGGTCCCGCTACCCACTTCCCTGTGACTCTTATTTAATGTTCTCTTCCCTCCGTGTCACAGCCACAAATATAGTTATCTGGGGTGTTTGCATTTCTTATTCTAGATAGTGCTCACTGCTGAGAAGGGGAAAAGGGAAAACAGTCTATCAGGAATCTTGCTGGGGAGGTTGAAAGGCCATTTCTTGGAAATGCCTTCCCCCTCCTCCCAAGCCCGGAAAAAACCGAACCCTAACCCCCCTACAGATGACGCAGTCCGATCGGGGGTGGAGGGGATCATCTCAGATAGGTTGGGGTTATAAAACGTTAGGCGAGATTTTGAACAGTTGTACCGGGTGGACCCCCCAAAACAGTTAGTTTGAGCAAGCATGTCGCTCCCTGTGCCGGACCCACCCTCAGCGAGGAACCTCCCTACCCTAAAAAGAGGTTAGGGTGGGGATTTCCAAGCTGAAGAGTGGGGAAAGCTGCAGGCATATTTGATATCCCTGCTGAACTGCTAAAGGTGGGGTGAACCCATGGGCCGGGGCCCGATACAGTCCTGCTGCCATTTGGCATTGGTACCATTTCCCCTGACCTGCTGAGGGGCGTGGTCTCCTCCTGGAAGGGGGAAAAGGGGGTCGATGGGACTGTAGCAAAATCCCGGGGCTTTTCACTATCGCATACCAGGCAAAGGTTTCGCCCCCCATTCTTTGAACGGACCGCAACCACCTACTGAGGACCAGAGACCGGAGCCGTCGGTTACTCCTGGCAAGCCCCAAAAACCGTATACTAGCGCTTCTAGTAATTGTGGAACGCCTTCGTGAGTTTGGTCGTGGGTTGCTTGCAGCCTACATCGATCTCAAGAAGGCGTTTGACTCGGTGCAACGGGAATCGCTATGGGAGATCCTGAGGCTCAGGGGAATTCCGACACAGATTATTGGCCTGATAGCAAGCCTCTATACTGGTACTGAAAGTGCTGTAAAGTGTGGTGGGGTATGTCGAACTTCTTCCCTGTTAATTCAGGGGTGAGGCAAGGCTGTGTCCTTGCACCCACACTTTTCAACACTTGTATGGACTGGATAATGGGCAGAGCTACTAGCCAAAGTCAGTGCGGAGCAACACTAGGAAATATTAAGGTCTCGGACCTTGACTTTGCCGACGATTTTGCCATCCTATCTGAGTCCTTGGAGTCACTTGTGGCGGCTCTTGATGCATTTAGCAATGAGGCGAAGCCCCTAGGCCTAGAGGTCTCCTGTTAGGGGAACCCGTTCAGTCGATCCATGCTTGCGGCGAGGACGTTGAAGTCACAGAAAGTTTTACATACCTTGGTAGCGTAGTCCATATCTCTGGGTTGTCAGACCAGGAAGTCAGTAGACGGATTGGTCTGGCAACAGGAGCCATGAACTCGATCAACAAGAGCGTTTGGAGATGTCGGTACCTATGCAGAAGGACCAAGCTGCATGTCTTCAAGGCCTTGATACTTCCAGTTTTGCTCTATGGAAGCGAAACCTGGACGCTATCCAGTGCCTTGGAGTCTCGCCTTGATGCCTTTTGTAACAAGTCCCTTCGCCGGATCATGGGGTACAGTTGGCAGGACCATGTGTCCAACCAGCGGTTGCACCGTGAGACTGGCATGGGACCTGTTACTTGCATAATCCGGGATCGCCAACTCAGGCTATATGGCCACCTAGCTCGCCTCCCTATGGACGACCCTGCCCATCAGGTTGTCTCTCTGCGAGACAACCCTGGGTGGAGGAGACCTGTGGGACGTCCTAGGAGATCATGGCTTGGGCAGCTCGATGAGACCTGTCGCGAGGAATTAGAGATGGGCCGTGTGCCTGCCTGGAGACTCGCCTCGAGGGATTCTCGTGGCTGGAAGCGAAGGGTGGATGCGGCCATGCGCCCCCGTCGGCGTTAGCCTCTTGATGATGATGATGATAGTGCATCAGCCACACAATTTTGTTTCCCAGCTATGTAAGTAACTTCCAGCTCAAAATCAGCAACAGACATCTGCCAACGCAGAATCTGTGAATTTGGCCCTGCATAATTAAAAAGCCAAACAAGTGGTCTATGATCACTGGCCACCTTGACTGGAAATCCTAGTATAATAGATCGGTTTACTGTGAGACCATACACTACTGCTAGGGCTTCCCTTTCAATCGTGGAATACTTAATTCGCTCTCATTCAGAGTACGACTGAAAAAAAGTTATTGGACGCAAATGCCCATTATTATCATGTTGCTGGAGTACACCCCCAACAGCAAATTCACTAGCATCCGTATTCAAAATGAATGTTTTGTCAAAATCTGGATAAGAAAGAGTTACCTCTTTAGCAAGCAATTCGTTAAGATCATTGAAAGCTTTCAGTGCTTCATTTGACCATTTAAGGACGATTTTGCGGTTATTAAGCTTCCGAGAACCCCTTTTTCATTTCAGTAAGAGGCTTGACTACTTGTGCAAAATTCAAAATGAATTTGCGATAATAATTTGCAAGACCAAGAAATGACTGCAGCTCTTTCAAATACCAATGGTTTTGGAAAGTTCTGCAGAGTTTCCAACTTTCTCCTGAGGTCTGATTTCCTTTTCTGGAAATTATATGTCCAAGATATTTAATCTTTCTTGAAGAAAAATACACTTCTCCAGTTTTAAGGAAAGGTTACTTTGTATTTAAACTATCAAGAATATCCTCAAGATTGTACAGGTGTTCTTCCCATGAGGATCCAAAAACAACTATATCATCCATATTATACCATGGCTGATCTTCCTATTAGTCCTGCTAAAGCCTGATTATTGCTCTTTGAAAACACGGAGGGGGCTCCTTTAAGCCAAATGGCAGAGAAGTAAACTCATAATGTCCATTTGGTGTTTAAAAAGCATCTTAGGACAGCTCTCAGAAGTTAATGGAATTTGATAACCCTGGCGCATGTCTAATAATGAGAAAGGGCTACTTCTACCTAGCTTCTCAAAAAAAGAATCTATATTAGGCAAGGGATATCTGTCATCCTCGATTACTTGTTTAGTGCGCGAAAATCTAAACATAGTTAAGAGTTTTGGCTTTCTTAATTTACAGGGACAAGAGGACTATTGTATGGTGATCTAGAGCACCTAATTATCCCCTTTTTCTAACATGTCCTCAAAACTGGGGTTGAATTTCCTCCCGATACTTTGCAGGATTTGGGATGGCCTTTTATCACTGGCGGTCCTACTGTCCGAATTTCATGGAAGAAATGAGTTGCTACAGTAAGAGGTTCATCTTTTAAATGAAAAAGCTTGTCCATACTTATTGATTAGCATTTGCAGTACTTGATTTTCTTTACTTTGTAGATCAGGGAAAACAAAGTATTTTACTTGCTCTCTCAATTCTCTCACGAGAAGATTTGCACGAGTGCCCACCTAC